>NC_091156.1:43133774-43313774 GCF_040958095.1 Procambarus clarkii | reverse complement strand
TATAAGCCTATACTTGCATAAACCACAAGTGAAGAATCTTCACTTGTGGTTTATGCAAGTATAGGCTTATAAGCTGGACACGAGTTCTCTCACATTGACAGTGGCTTGACGAAAATTGCAGACTGACCCCTCACTCATCTGGTGCCTTCGGGAGGTAGAGATGTTTGAGATATATATATATATCTCGAACTATCTACTTCTTTTGTAAGGTCTGATGGCGTAGTGGGTTAAAGCATACTAGTTATGCCAGCTACTGGAAGGTAGTTGTGCTTTCTGGGTTCGAGTCCCACTGGTGGGTGTTGTCCAAAGATTGTTTATCTTCACTTGTGGTTTATGCAAGTATAGGCTTTAAGCTGGACACGAGTTCTCTCACATTGACAGTGGCTTGACGAAAATTGCAGACTGACCCCTCACTCATCTGGTGCCTTCGGGAGGTAGAGATGTTTGAGATATATATATATATCTCGAACTATCTACTTCTTTTGTAAGGTCTGATGGCGTAGTGGGTTAAAGCATACTAGTTATGCCAGCTACTGGAAGGTAGTTGTGCTTTCTGGGTTCGAGTCCCACTGGTGGGTGTTGTCCAAAGATTATATATATATATATATATATATATATATATATATATATATATATATATATATATATATATATATATATATATATATATATATATATATATATATATATATATATATTATTTGTCTAAGCTTTGTCTAAGTTGTCTAAGCTTTGTGTATGGCGAGGCAGGTACAGTGTATGGGTGAGGGTGAGGGGAGGGTCGCCGCAGTCTCAGTGCCGCCACCCACCAGCCCCCTAGGCGGGGTACAGGGGGAAGGGGGGAGTGATGGGGGAGGCTCTCGAGCTGCCTTCAGTGATGTTAGTGGAAAGTTAGTGCGTTCATAAGCAAATCGGTGAGTGTAGTGTTAAAAACAAAGTGCACTAGTGATTTCCGAGTGTTGATAGTGTGTAACAAGTGTGACGGCGGCCTCCCTCGCGTGCCCCCCCTTCACCACCCCCGCCCGCCATCTTCCCCCACCCCGCTACCTGCGCCCGACCCAGCCAGCCGCCCATCAACACAGTCTACCCACACACGGTGCCCAGGCCATGCCCAACTCCCCCAGGAGGGTAATGCTTGCCGTGTTACTCTCCACCTGGGAAGGAGAGGGTGCACTCAGTGGGCAGGTAGGCGTCATCACATCTAGGCATGGCACATGTCGCACCTGACACACAGCCTCTTTCCAGCCAAGAAGATGACCACCCAAGAGGAAACTGTCAAGTGTGTGACAGACGGTATCGTCTCAATTCAAATGGAACTGTCCGCTATCATTCTCTCAATTCAGGTGGTTGTCTAGGGTCTAGGCGCCTGCCCCGGGGCAGTGACGATGGACAACCTGCTGCAGGAGCGAGGAACAATACCCTTCATTTCAGCAGATAATCTGCTTGAAGCAGTCAAAGCGACGTCCACCAGGACCTTGCCCCACATCCCCAAGGCTGCCCGTCATCAAGCAGCTGCCAAACTCACCAGTCTGCTGACAAAGGTCAACAATGCTCCCAGAACATCTGGATCGTGGCACAATCTCCTTCTATTTGGGAATGCGTGCCTAGCATTACCGCCCAGGAGAGACAAGTCATTAGCAACCTCTGTAATCAGGGCACTTAATGAATTCCCCAGAGCAGACAACCTGGTCCGCCTCCCCCCTCGTGCCAAGAACACCAGCCGCAGGACGACCAACAATAACTCATCTGAGAACCACAAAATGAGAGCACAGATCACCAGGAAAATAGAGGAGGGCAATACCACAGATGCCATCAGAATCATGACCAGCGATGACACTATTGCCCCCAGGAACGCCACGACAGCAGAGGCTCTTCAAGACAAACACCCACCCAGAGCCCCCGACAGCAGCAGGGATCCCCAGGAAAACAATGCTGGCATAGAACCCTTGACTGTTCGAGAATCTGAGGTGTACAAAGCAGCCATGTCTTTCCCAACAGGTTCAGCAGGGGGCTTTACAGGCCAAAGACCCCAGCACATCAAACAAATGCTGAACCCGGTGCTTGGAGATGCTGCAAAGGACCTTCTAGTGGAACTTACCAGATTCTCCAACATGTGTTTGGCTGGCAGCATCCCTGAGGACATCAGGCCTGTCTTTTATGGAGCAGCACTCTGTGCTTTAAAGAAGGATAGGGGTATCAGGCCCATTGCCGTTGGCAACACCCTCCGACGCCTTGTAGCTAAGGCTGCAGTGAGATCTATCAGCCAGGAAGCAGCCACCTTGCTGAAACCTCATCAGCTCGGGTTTGGGATGCCCCTAGGTTGTGAAGCTGTAGCACATGCAGCGCGGGCTTACATTGCTGATCTCCCGGACCAGAAGGCACTAGTAAAGCTTGACTTCAAAAATGCCTTCAATCAAGTCAGACGAGACGCTGTCCTCAGGGCTGTACACAACCATTTCCGTCCCCTTTACCCATTCATCCGATCGTGCTACAGTGGGGACTCTAAGCTTCTTTTTGGGGAGCATGAAATAAACTCCTGTGAAGGTGTTCAACAAGGTGACCCCTTAGCCCCCTCCTTTTCTGCCTAGCTATCAAAGAGGTCACTGATAGTCTGACAAGCGAGCTAAACATCTGGTACCTGGATGATGGCACTCTAGCTGGAACTCCGGAAACCATTTTGGAGGATATAAGGAAAATCCAGGAGCAGGGAGCAGCCTTAGGCCTCATTCTCAATGCATCCAAATGTGAAATAATCTCCCGCAACCCAGACATCACTGGGCAAATACAAAATGTTCTTCCAGGCATTCTCGTTGTCGAGCCACCGGACTGCACTCTCCTGGGTGCACCCATTGGCCCACGAGCAATCGAGGAGGTCCTGGCTGCAAAAATCACTGACCTAAAGAGAATGCTGGACAGGATTGACAAGATTGATGCCCATGATGCTCTCTTTCTCCTTACAAGATGCCTGTCTCTCCCTAAGTTGACCTACTTTCTGAGATGTTCTCCATCCTACAGCAGCCCTAAGTTAAATGTGTATGACACCCTTCTGAGGTCCATGCTGGTGAAAGTCCTGAACCTGCCATTGGACGACTCTCAGTGGGAGCAAGCAACCCTTCCTGTAAGACTCGGCGGCCTTGGTGTCCGAACAGCCTCCCAAATTGCTCTACCAGCCTTCCTTTCCTCCTCTCATGCATCGCACGACCTCGTCAGAGATATTTTACCTGCAACCCTGAGAGATTCAGCAGGAATACAAGATCCTGCTTTCACTGAATGTTCAAATCAGTGGGATGTTCTTGCAGCCCCAGCCACCATTATAGAGCCAACAAAACAACACAAACAGTCCGGCTGGGACCACCCTCTAGTGGAAAAAGTAGCTGATGCCATGCTCAGCGTCGCAACATCAGACAAGGAGAAAGCCCGCCTCAGAACAGTGCGTGCCCCCCATGCAGGAGACTTCCTCCTGGCAGTACCCATGTCAGCAATGGGCACGCGCCTGGATCCAGAATCCCTTCGTGTAGCAGTGGCCCTCCGCCTTGGTGCCCCAATTCACACTGAATACAAGTGTATTTGCAACAGGGTGGAAGCAGACCAATACGGACTGCATGGGTTGCATTGCGGAAGCACAAAGGGCTGGCATGCAAGACACAGCGAGGTCAAAGACATCATCAAGAGAAGCCTCGTCTCAGCTGGGTGCCCAGCGGAGAGAGAACCTCGCATCCTAGGGGTCCAAAACCCGGATTTCCCCGCACTTCGCCCTGATGGCATCACCATATATTCATGGAAGGAGGGTAGACAGTTGGTGTGGGACTACACATGTGTATCCACCCTGGCTGACACCTATGTACACTTCGGCGCTGATCAAGCAGGTGGGGCGACCAACCACAGGGAAACAGCAAAATCACTCAAGTACAGGCGACTGGAAGGTCAATACCTCTTTGTTCCCATAGCGTCTGAGACGCATGGCCCATGGGGCAAGAGTGCCTTGGGATTTCTCAAGGAATTGGGTTCCAAGCTCATTGACGTCACCAGAGACCCAAGGGCTTCCAGTTTTTTGTTTCAGCGTCTCAGTGTGGTGATCCAGAGGGGAAATGCTTGCTGCGTCCTCGGTTCCTGTCCAGAAGCGGAGGAGCTTCAAGAGATCCATAACCTTTAGGCATTTGTCTTGTAAGTTTTGTAACCTTTAAATACACAATAAAGGAAAAAAAAAAGGGAAGCGGGTGGTAGGAGAAAAGCGCACAAACTGTATTGGAGGGGACCTACATTCCCTCCAATGCGTTATGTGTGGTTTCCTCCGAGGCGATGGGTCCCCCTTCTTCCAGCCAGAGGTGGTACTCCCTTCCCTATTGTTAAAAAAAAAAAAAAAAATATATATATATATATATATATATATATATATATATATATATATATATATATATATATATATATATATATATATATATATATATATATATATATGTCGTACCTAGTAGCCAGAACTCACTTCTCAGCCTACTATTCAAGGCCCGATTTGCCTAATAAGCCAAGTTTTTCTGAATTAATATATTTACTATAATTTTTTTCTTATGAAATGATAAAGCAACCCTTTTCTCTATGTATGAGGTCAATTTTTTTTATTGGAGTTAAAATTAACGTAGATATCTGACCGAACCTAACCAACCCTACCTAACCTAACCTAACCTATATTTATAGGTAAGGTTAGGTTAGGTAGCCAAAAAAAGCTAGGTTAGGTTAGGTTAGGTAGGTTAGGTAGACGAAAAAACATTAATTCATGAAAACTTGGCTTATTAGGCAAATCGGGCCTTGAATAGTAGGCTGAGAAGTGCGTTCTGGCTATTAGGTACGACATATATATATATATATATATATATATATATATATATATATATATATATATATATATATATATATGTCGTACCTAATAGCCAGAACGCACTTCTCAGCCTACTATTCAAGGCCCGATTTGCCTAATAAGCCAAGTTTTCATGAATTAATGTTTTTTCGTCTACCTAACCTACCTAACCTAACCTAACCTAGCTTTTTTTGGCTACCTAACCTAACCTTACCTATAAATATAGGTTAGGTTAGGTTAGGTAGGGTTGGTTAGGTTCGGTCATATATCTACGTTAATTTTAACTCCAATAAAAAAAATTGACCTCATACATAGAGAAAAGGGTTGCTTTATCATTTCATAAGAAAAAAATTATAGTAAATATATTAATTCAGGAAAACTTGGCTTATTAGGCAAATCGGGCGTTGAATAGTAGGCTGAGAAGTGAGTTCTGGCTACTAGGTACGACATATATATATATATATATATATATATATATATATATATATATATATATATATATGTCGTACCTAGTAGCCAGAACTCACTTCTCAGCCTACTATTCAAGGCCCGATTTGCCTAATAAGCCAAGTTTTCCTGAATTAATATATTTACTATAATTTTTTTCTTATGAAATGATACAGCAACCCTTTTCTCTATGTATGAGGTCAATTTTTTTTTATTGGAGTTAAAATTAACGTAGATATATGACCGAACCTAACCAACCCTACCTAACCTAACCTAACCTATATTTATAGGTAAGGTTAGGTTAGGTAGCCAAAAAAAGCTAGGTTAGGTTAGGTTAGGTAGGTTAGGTAGACGAAAAAACATTAATTCATGAAAACTTGGCTTATTAGGCAAATCGGGCCTTGAATAGTAGGCTGAGAAGTGCGTTCTGGCTATTAGGTACGACATATATATATATATATATATATATATATATATATGTCGTACCTAGTAGCCAGAACTCACTTCTCAGCCTACTATTCAAGGCCCGATTTGCCTAATAAGCCAAGTTTTCCTGAATTAATATATTTACTATAATTTTTTTCTTATGAAATGATAAAGCAACCCTTTTCTCTATGTATGAGGTCAATTTTTTTTTATTGGAGTTAAAATTAACGTAGATATATGACCGAACCTAACCAACCCTACCTAACCTAACCTAACCTATATTTATGGGTAAGGTTAGGTTAGGTAGCCAAGAAAAGCTAGGTTAGGTTAGGTTAGGTAGGTTAGGTAGACGAAAAAACATTAATTCATGAAAACTTGGCTTATTAGGCAAATCGGGCCTTGAATAGTAGGCTGAGAAGTGCGTTCTGGCTATTAGGTACGACATATATATATATATATATATATATATATGTCGTACCTAGTAGCCAGAACGCACTTCTCAGCCAACTATGCACGGCCCGATTTGCCTAATAAGCCAAGTTTTCCTATATTAATATATTTTCTCTATTTTTTTTCTTACGAAATGATAAAGCTACTCATTTCATTATGTATGAGGTCAGTTTTTTTTTATTAGAGTTAAAATTAACGTAGATATTTGACCGAATCTAACCAACCCTTCCTAACCTAACCTATCTTTATAGGTTAGGTAGCCGAAAAAGTTAGGTTAGGTTAAGTTAGGTAGGTTAAGTTAGGTAGGTTAGGTAGTCGAAAAACAAATCATGAAAACTTTGCTTATTAGGCAAATCGGCCCTTGCATAGTAGGCCGAGAAGTGCGGTCTTGCTACTAGGTACGACATATATATATATATGTCGTACCTCCGAGTGGAAGGGGGTCCTTCCACCTCCTGAGGTGGAAGGGGTGATGTGGCATTAACACAAGACAGAACAAGATGTGGTATTAATAGGGTATTAATTTCATCAACACAAGACAGAACAAGAGTATTAATAGGGTATTAATTTCATCAACACAAGACAGAACACGAAACAATGGATATTGAATAGAAGTGTTTGTAGAAAGCCTATTGGTCCATATTTCTTGATGCTTCTATATTGGAGCGGAGTCTTGAGGTGGGTAGAATATAGTTGTGTTATTCACAACTATACACAATCCACAACTATATTCTACCCACCTCAAAACTCCGCTCCAATATAGAAGCATCAAGAAATATGGACCAATAGGCTTTCTACAAACACTTCTATTCAATATCCATTGTTTCGTGTTCTGTCTTGTGTTGATGAAATTAATACCCTATTAATACTCTTGTTCTGTCTTGTGTTGATGAAATTAATACCCTATTAATACAACATCTTGTTCTGTCTTGTGTTAATGCCACATCACCCCTTCCACCTCACTCAAATGTAGATATAAAATCGGAGATGCGTAAGTTCTATTCGGTTGTGTATTTGTGAACTAAAGTCTTTGAAAATGTAATAAGTTTTACGAAACGCGCTCGTGTCGCGTCAGACTAGAAATAAAAATGAATTTTGGAGAATTGATTTTTGATTTACCTCCAACAGTGAAACGAAATGTACGAAAGATTGAGAAAATTCGTGTTAGAATTATTAATCTTACTTTTTCGGTCATATTTAATAATATATATATAAATATATATATATATATATATATATATATATATATATATATATATATATATATATATATATATATATATATATATATATATATATATATATATATATATTTTATTTATTTTATTTATTTATAAATGGAAATGTTCATATGTTCAGAATCGCTAATCTCTGAAAGTTCTTCACAGATTTGTTTGAAATTTTCACACAAAGTTTCATTCGCATCCGAGCAAGTTTTTATATACATACAATACAGATGTCAAGTCTGTGACGCTAAAAAAAAAAAAAAAAAAAAACATGCTTTTCTGAAAAACTGTGTTTTTCATGTGATACAAATCTTCGAAACCTCTTTACTGATTGCTTTGAAATTTTGACACAACGTTGCATTTGAATAGGCGCGTCTTTTTATATATCTTCTACATACATGCCTTCCCTGTGACAGGAAAAACTAAGTTTTTTTTTTTTTAAACAACGCCATCTGTTGAACGTAAGAGCAACACATGCTGTAATCTCTGAAAGTTCTTCCCCGATTGCTTTGAAAGTTTTACAAAACGTTGCATTTGAATAGGCGTGTTTTTTTATATACCTACTATATAGATGCCACTCCTGTGACAAGTAAAAACATGCGCTTTTGAAGAACAACGCTATCTGTTGGACATAATAGCAACATGCATGCTATACTAAATATGTCACGAATTCCATTTCAATGTTTCCGATTTCATTGATAAAGTTTATTTTCATAGATTTCGATTTATTTAATTTTTTAGTGAATTATTTTGTGTGACATTGTGTTGTGTTGTTTACCATACCGTTCATTTCGTAAATATAAGTAAAGAGGTCACGCCTGTGACAGGAAAACTATGCTTTTCTGGAAAAACAGCACCGTGTTTGTCATGGCGCTGGTACAGTTGGTGTTGCATATAAGAGCAACACACATGTTATACTAGATATGTCACAATTCAATTTCAGTGTTTCTGATTGCATTGATAAATTCAATTTTATATATATATGCATATATATATATATATATATATTGTGACGGAGTTCCACCCCTTATAATTCTCCCACGCCTGCAGTAAGAGTCATGTCTACTTTTCCCAAGCGTTCTCTACGTTGCAGGCTACAATTTGATATATGGGAGAGAGTGAAGTGTTCTCGGAGAGCCGAGAAATTTGTGAAATAGTAATATTTCGGCCTGTGGTTTCGGCCCTTTAGGGAGCCAAGATGGCGCTGGCTTCCCTGATCTCCCGCCAAAACCGTGTGACGTCAGTGGCACCGGATTGGTCACCGACAGCAATGTGGCACCGGGAGCCATTGGAATCTTCCCGTGGCGAAAGTGACGTCACGAAGGAAGGGGGGTCCAGGCCGCGCGCCACTCTGGCGCCAGGAGTCAGACACGACACGTCATAGAGGTCGGACGTGCGACGAGTGGTCCTGTCAGTTGGACAGTTGTTTCCCACTACCGTGGATTTACGCGTCACCTGAAGTCCGCCAGTACTCTGAGAAGTCTTCCCTAGTTCATGTGTTGAACCAGAAGAGGGAATTGACGGTTATTTGAGCAACAAGTGCTCCAGTCAGGTACTGTGCCAGTAGCAGTGAAGCCGTGCAGTGACGTATGTGGCGTCTATGGCAATTCACCAGTTCGTGACAGCGTAGTGGCAGACAGAGCCACTGGGTAGCTGAGGAAGAGAGGACTATTTGGGGAAACCGGACGATTGTAGCTGAGACGTAGGCGACAGCCGTCGCTGGGAGAAGACGACGGCCAGGAGACCGACTCCAACCTTCAAGAAGTTAAGAAGGAGGACGGACCTGCAGTGAGGAGGCACGGAGACGACGCGCTAAACGGTGGGACGACGAGAGGCTCTGGTAGGACACGACGACGTGTAGTGTGGGGGCGTTCCCGACACGAGGACCAGGAGCTACATCTCGACTCTCATCGGAGGATAGGGTGAAGTAGGTGTTTCTAGTTCCCTCCCCATTCCCCTTTAGTTAGCTATGTTATTTGGCTATATTATGTAGCCTGAGGATTTTATATGTCGTGAGCAAGTCTCACCCATGTCACGGTAAAGAACCAGTGTGCTAGACAGTACTATCAAGAGTACTTGTAATATTCATGTTGATTATTGGTGTGTGCAGGCACCAGGAACAAGTGATAAATTTACTGTGTTGTGTATATCTTTCTATAGATTTTGATATGAACATATAGTGGTAAATTATATATAATATTATGCCAGTATTTGAAAGTTAGGCTGTGCGCCCAGAAATCATTTATTTTCCATGTATTGATATTTGATGTGACTACATTATATATGCTATGTTCATGCAGTGACAAGTCGTTTGTGAGTACAGTGAATTATTGAGTTATTGCCCACGAGAGAAAGTACTGAAAACTCCAGTGTTAATATTTCATAATATATTGTTGGATGAATAACAGTGTAAGGCCATTACTGTGAGTCATTATAGCATTGATTGTAGAAAAGACTGTTTGAGCCTGAGTACAGTGTAACCAAGTGATACGTGCTATTGTAGCCAATATCGTGTGTGCGAGTTCATAGTAATATTGGAGAACTTAAGGAAACAGCGCGCGTGAATCTGAAAACAAGCAAAGAGCTTCCGCGCGCGGGCCAGCGATCAGCTGTTCTTGACACTTGATGAGGAGGGGAGGTGTTGCCCCCATAGTGATCGCATAGTATCCGTGGGAACTTCCGGCCGCGTCGGGATCAGTTGACTTATTTGTGGTTGTTTGGCCTTTGTGACATCTTTCATACATTTTAAGTAAAATACAAAACTATCTTTGTGTTTTTATCATTCCCTCCATTGATCTTGTGGCTATATTATACTGGCAAACATAGAGTGATAACAATAAGTACCTGCCTGATTCCTGATCTTTGAGTGTGACCTTGCCAAGGCTACCACTCATTCCACTAGTCCACTGTTGGTGTTACTGGCCACCTAAAACACCAGTTGGCGACCTTGTGGGTAACCGTAGAGCCCGATTGTTGGGGAGGGCACACGACAGGCAAGCGCACGAGTCGTGTTCTCACTCTTTCTTAATAAGAGGCCGTTAAGATTGACTGGGAGACTCTCCTGGCATGCAGTGGCGCCGTGAGGATCGAGGGAAGACCCGCAGGGCTACGGTGAGTGACCTTGAGCATAACTGCTGCTCACCCCAGAGTAAGGGTAGAGAATAATTGAGAGGCGAAACCCCAACATTGGCGACCTTGCCAGGATTTCGATCGAAGTAAAGGCTGCAGTGGTACTTGGCAGTGGTCTTAGAGATCAGGCGCAGGTTATCACTCATAGCACAAGATGGAGGATGATAAAGTAGCAAGGTTTATTGATTCTAGAGACGTACAGGTGCTGGAAGAGTGCACCAAGGCACAGTTACAGGCTATAGCGGATCATTTTGGAATAAAGCTGAAATCTGCCAGAGTTGGTGAAAGAAGACTTGAGATAATGGCTCAGCTCAAGGCTCGAGACGAAGCTTTGGGGGAGGAACGGCCCCAAACACCTGCCAGTGTGGGTGAACGCCTGAGTATTGGTGGAAGCAGCAGGGGATCCAGCGGCAGCAGGTACAGCGTTAAGCTGGAAATAATGAAGCTGCAGCTGGAAGCACAGCAGCGCCAAGAAGAGCGAGAAGCACAGCAGCGCAGAGAAGAGCGAGAAGCAGAAGCACAGCAGCGCAGAGAAAAACGAGAAGCAGAAGCACAGCAGCGCAGAGAAAAACGAGAAGAAGAAGCACAGCAGCGCAAAGAGGAGCGAGAAGCACAGCAGCGCAAAGAAGAGCAAGAAGCACCGTTGAGGCGTGAGGAGCGAGAAGCGCAGTTGGAGCGTGAGGAGCGAGAAATACAGCTACGCCGGGAAGAACGAGAGCGAGAAGCACAGCAGCACATCGAAGAAGTTGGGCTGAGACGACAGGAAATAGAAGCCAAAAAGGAAGTAGAGCTGAAGCGAATTGAACTAGGACTAGGTGCCCCTGCCCCGCCACAGGAAGACCGACGAGTGAGGGAACGAGACCTGCCGGTCTATGTGCCTAGTGAAGCCGAAAGTTTCTTCGATCACTTTGAGAGAGTTGCTGCTATGAAGAGGTGGCCGAGGGCGGAGTGGGCGGAGTTGGTCCAAGGGAGGCTCACAGGTGAAGCTCGTGAAGCCTTCACTATGCTCGACTTCCAGGAATGCACTAACTACGATGTGGTAAAACGAGCTGTGCTCCGTTCCGTTAAGCTCACGCCAGAGTGTTACAGAAAGAGGTTTAGAGAATGTACCCGGTCGCCAGGAAAATCGTATGCGGAGACGGCGAGGCACATAGAAAGAAAGCTCCTTAAGTGGCTGGACTCCGAGGAAGCGAGGTCGGCCGAAGAGATCAAGGAACTAATGGCCATGGAAAAGTTTATGTCCGTGCTCTCTCCTGAGATCAGGATGAGGATAAAGGAGGCGGACATAAAGAACCTAAGGGCCGCAGCCGACCGAGCCGACATGTTAAAGGAAGTGCTACGCCCAAGCCGAGAGGGACAGCATCGATCACCCGCGTACTCCGGAAGCAGTAGGAATTATAGGAGGATGAATGGATGGAGGACAGGAGCGAGTTCTCCCAGGTCCCACCGCGCGAGATGGGACGACAGAGGAACAAAAGATGTTGTGGAACCGATAGAGGAGAGCCAAGATGAGAGCCCGGACGTTGTTACTGCAACGAAGGAAACGACAAGTGAGGCGAGAAGGACACAGGGTGTGACGGTCTCAGGAGGCAGTGCTAAGGCGAGCGGTGGCGGTTGGTCTCCGCCGAGGGGCCGCTGCTACAACTGCGGAATCATCGGACACGTCGCGCGGGAGTGCAGACGCTTTAAGCAGCGGGGACACGTTGCTTTAGTGATGTTCGAGGACCAGAGGGCCGAGGGAGTGCGGGATGAACCCGTACTGAATGGGGAGAAGAAAGTTCACCCATTCATGTGTCAAGGAACCGTAAGGATGGGGGTCGCAGACCCCATCCCAGTGAAGATGCTAAGAGACACCGGGGCTGACTTTACCCTGGTAAGTGAAACCCTGTTCCCCGAGGGTTACGAAAGTACCAGTGTGGGGGTGGCACGGGTGGCCACTGTGGGAGGCCCAGTGAGGATGCCCCTACACCAGGTAACTTTGGATTCCGATTATGGCTGCCAGACCCTTGTGGTGGGAGTCTGTACATCAATGCCCAAGATGGAGGCACAGGTCATCTTGGGGAATGACGCATGTGGAGGATACGTCCTCCCGCATCTCGTGAAGGGCGAAGAGTGCCTAGAACAAAATAAGGAGACAGGCGAAGAGTTGAACGTCTGTGGGGACGAGAAGGGAATCGCACCGGTGGCGATCCCAGTTTGTACTGTGACACCGAGACAACGCGAAGAACCAAGAGGTTGTGGATCTGATGGGGCTGAGGAGTCGATTGACAGCCTGGGAACAGATCACCTCTGCGTAGGACCCAGAGAACGAGCGGAGGGCGAAGGTAGCCCGAATGGTGAGTTGCAGGTGACACTCACCGGTTCTCTAGGGGTAAACCGCACTCGTCCCGGAGAGTTACAGCAGGAGGAGTTCCCCGAATTGGTTAGTAAGGCCGAAGGAGGACGTGTGGGTCCTGAGAAGGCTTACTTTCCATTTATATATATTATATTTGCCATGCTATTCATGATGAAGGAACGATGGACGCCAGGAGCAACCGTGGGAACGGTGAATAAATATGTCCAGAAGTTCAAAGAACGTCTCACTAGAGCGAAGGAACTGGCTAGGAAACTCCTGAAGAAGGCGCAACGTAAGATGTCGGAGTGGTGCGACAGGAGAGCTGCGCAGAGGGATTTTCAGGCCGGATCACAAGTAATAGTTGTGCTGCCAGGTAAAGGTAGAGTGACCAAGTCGCGGTTCAAGAGATCATACCGAGTGCTGCGACGGTTGGGTCCAGTGTCGTACGAGATTGGGAAGCCGGATGGACCCCGAAAGAAACAGGTGTGTCACGCAGACCGCCAAAGACCTTTCTTCAATGTGGAAGGAAGAGCCGCCAAGCAGGACGGAACGGATACCCGAGAAACCCAGCGGACGACGGGTCTGAGTGTACCGAGGTACCGAGAACTCCCGGAGGAGGAAAATAAGTGGTCCAGGGCGGACGGCACCAGTCTCACCCGCACTGAGAGTCTGACAAGGATCAAGGTCAAGCACATCAAGGGGAAGGACAACGTAATAGCGGACGCCCTATCCCGCATACTCTAACGAGACATGACTCTTATTTCAAGGGGAGGGGTATGTGACGGAGTTCCCCCCCTTATAATTCTCCCACGCCTGCAGTAAGAGTCATGTCTACTTTTCCCAAGCGTTCTCTACGTTGCAGGCTACAATTTGATATATGGGAGAGAGTGAAGTGTTCTCGGAGAGCCGAGAAATTTGTGAAATAGTAATATTTCGGCCTGTGGTTTCGGCCCTTTAGGGAGCCAAGATGGCGCTGGCTTCCCTGATCTCCCGCCAAAACCGTGTGACGTCAGTGGCACCGGATTGGTCACCGACAGCAATGTGGCACCGGGAGCCAATGAAAACTTCCCGTGGCGAAAGTGACGTCACGAAGGAAGGGGGGTCCAGGCCGCGCGCCACTCTGGCGCCAGGAGTCAGACATGACACGTCATAGAGGTCGGACGTGCGACGAGTGGTCCTGTCAGTTGGACAGTTGTTTCCCACTACCGTGGATTTACGCGTCACCTGAAGTCCGCCAGTACTCTGAGAAGTCTTCCCTAGTTCATGTGTTGAACCAGAAGAGGGAATTGACGGTTATTTGAGCAACAAGTGCTCTAGTCAGGTACTGTGCCAGTAGCAGTGAAGCCGTGCAGTGACGTATGTGGCGTCTATGGCAATTCACCAGTTCGTGACAGCGTAGTGGCAGACAGAGCCACTGGGTAGCTGAGGAAGAGAGGACTATTTGGGGAAACCGGACGACTGTAGCTGAGATGTAGGCGACAGCCGTCGCTGGGAGAAGACGACGGCCAGGAGACCGACTCCAACCTTCAAGAAGTTAAGAAGGAGGACGGACCTGCAGTGAGGAGGCACGGAGACGACGCGCTAAACGGTGGGACGACGAGAGGCTCTGGTAGGACACGACGACGTGTAGTGTGGGGGCGTTCCCGACACGAGGACCAGGAGCTACATCTCGACTCTCATCGGAGGATAGGGTGAAGTAGGTGTTTCTAGTTCCCTCCCCATTCCCCTTTAGTTAGCTATGTTATTTGGCTATATTATCTAGCCTGAGGATTTTATATGTCGTGAGCAAGTCCCACCCATGTCACGGTAAAGCACCAGTGTGCTAGACAGTACTATCAAGAGTACTTGTAATATTCATGTTGATTATTGGTGTGTGCAGGCACCAGGAACAAGTGATAAATTTACTGTGTTGTGTATATCTTTCTATAGATTTTGATATGAACATATAGTGGTAAATTATATACAATATTATGCCATTATTTGAAAGTTAAGCTGTGCGCCCAGAAATCATTTATTTTCCATGTATTGATATTTGATGTGACTACATTATATATGCTATGTTCAAGCAAAGAGCTTCCGCACGCGGGCCAGCGATCAGCTGTTCTTGACACTTGATGAGGAGGGGAGGTGTTGCCCCCATAGTGATCGCATAGTATCCGTGGGAACTTCCGGCCGCGTCGGGATCAGTTGACTTATTTGTGGTTGTTTGGCCTTTGTGACATCTTTCATACATTTTAAATAAAATACAAAACTATCTTTGTGTTTTTATCATTCCCTCCATTGATCTTGTGGCTATATTATACTGGCAAACATAGAGTGATAACAATAAGTACCTGCCTGATTCCTGATCTTTGAGTGTGACCTTGCCAGGGCTACCACTCATTCCACTAGTCCACAGTTGGTGTTACTGGCCACCTAAAACACCAGTTGGCGACCTTGTGGGTAACCGTAGAGCCCGATTGTTGGGGAGGGCACACGACAGTCAAGTGCACGAGTCGTGTTCTCACTCTTTCTTAATAAGAGGCCGTTAAGATTGACTGGGAGACTCTCCTGGCGTGCAGTGGCGCCGTGAGGATTGAGGGAAGACCCGCAGGGCTACGGTGAGTGACCTTGAGCATAACTGCTGCTCACCCCAGAGTAAGGGTAGAGAATAATAGAGAGGCGAAACCCCAACAATATATATATATATATATATATATATATATATATATATATATATATATATATATATATATATATATATATATATATATATATATATATATATATATATATATATATAGATATATATATATATATATATATATATATATATATATATATATATATATATATATATATATATATATATATATATATATATATATATCTTGTGACGGTGTTCCCCCCCCCCCCTTATATTTCTCCCACGCCTGCTGTAAGAGTCATGTCCACTTTAGCCGAGCGTTCTCTACGTCGCAGGCATCAGTTTGATATATGTGGGAGAATGTAGTGTTCTCGAAGTGCCGAGAAATTTCTAAAAGAAGAGTATTTTGGCCTGTGGTATAGGACCTTTAGGAAGCCAATATGGCGCTGGCTCTTCTGTTTTGCCGCCAAAACTGTGTGACGTCAGTGACACCAGATTGGTCACCGACAGCGACGTGGCACAGGGAGCCAATGAAAACCTCCCATGGCGAATATGACGTCACGAAGGAAGGGGGTCCGGTCAGAGCGCCACGGCGGCGCCATCAGTTTAAGACAGCACGTCAAGGAGGTCGGACGTGCGCTGGGGGTCCTGTCAGTTGGACAGTTTACCCCGTCTCCGGAGGACTTACGCATCACCCGTGGTCTGCCAGCACCTGTGGGGTCTTCCTTCGTTCATGTGTTGGACCAGAGAAGGAATTGACAGAATATTGAGCAACAAGTGCTCCAGGAACAGGTGTTGTGCAAGAGTGGAGTCTAGGCAGGGATGTATGCGACGGCTGATAGCTTCACAGTGATGACGTAGTGGCTGGGCCAATCCTCCGGAGGGAATCAGTCTGACACGACACGTCAAGGTGGGCAGATGTGTGAAGGTTGATCCTGTCAATCTGGCAGTAATACTCCACTCCCGTGGATCTTACGCGTCACCCGTAGTCTGCAAGTACGCCAGAGGTCTTCCTTCATTCCATGTGTGGACCGAAGAGGGAATTGACGAAATATTGAGCATCAAGTGCTCCAAGATCGGGTGCTGTGCAGGTGGAGTCTAGGCAGTATCGTCTGGGACTTCTGATAGCTTCACAGTGACGACGTAGCGGCTGGGCCAATCCACTGGGAAGCAGTGAAGAAGACACTAATCGGGAATCCGAACGACTGCAGCTGAGACGTAGGCAGGCAGCCGTAGCTGGGAGGAGAAGTTGACGGCCGGGAGACCGACTCCAACCCTACAAGAAGTCGAGGAGGAGCACGGACCTGCAGTGAAAAGGCACGGAGACGACGCGCTTATGGTGGGACGTTGATTGAGTTCCTGGAGGACACGACAGGGTGTGTGTGGGGGCGTTCCCTACACGAGGCAGGAGCCTGGACCAGAAGCTACAACTCAACTCTCATCGGAGGATAGGTGGAAGTAGGTGATTCTAGTTTCCCTCCCAATTCCCTTTTAGTCAGTGTTACGGTGCCCTCTCCTATTTCTTTCGTTTGCCGGCGTGAAGTCATATCAGCTCTCCCTACTGATTCTCTGAGGTTCAGGGAGTCTATTGATATGTGTGGCGACCAGACCGGCTGCCAGTTAAAGGAAGGAAGTTACATTATAAGTTGTAAATAAAGGGAAATTGGCGCCCTGATATAAAATGAAAGAGTATCCCCTATGGCAGATATGACCTTTTGGAAGGGATACTAGCCGATCGTGGATTGGCCGACTTAGGTCGCGGGCGACCAATCAGGGCCCGCCATGACGTCACCGAGTGCCCCGGGCGGCGCCAACGTCAGAGTTGACCTAACCTCGGAAGCGAGAGGACGCGCCTCGGTCTACTCTCAAGGATCAGAGGCTCTACAAGCCTTTCTTAGTGGATTAGTGCTGGCTATTGCAGCCCATCTGCTGTATTGAAGACCCCGCGTTTCTGGGAAGCAAAAAGGAACCAAGTTTATTGAGCGAAAGAGTGCCAAACTTGGAAAATATTCGACGACGACGCTGGGCGGCGACGCTGGACGTTGAGGGTCTGAAAAGGTGTGGCGGGCAAGCCTAGCTGTGACCGGGTCACATCCACTGAAGGTTTTGGAAGGTCTACACCGTGTCTAGGACAAGGAGCAACGCCGTGTGGAAGGGGCGAGTGTGGGAAAATAGTGATTAGCTCAGCGCCTATCGATGAACCAGGATTGGGGTAGCTGAATCTCAGGGATTGGAACGGCGACGACGCGAAGGCTCCATGACACCTGAGGACCTGTGGAACGTTCCTGGATCGTCGAGGATCGACTCAGGTAGAGTGGGAACCTCTCACAATCGAGGGACAGGCGTCGTGAGCCAGGAATGTAAGGTAGATCATTTTCCCTCCCATTACCCCTTGTGTGAGTAGGCTAGTTAGGCCACAATATTTACTTATGTATGTGGCAACAGGACATTAATACTTTAGTAGTAGAATAGGCTGCAAGGCAGCTTGTGTCCAGGACTGTCAGAGAGGACAGTGTGTATGGATGGCAGGACTGTGAAGGAGAGGCGCTGACGGGGTGAAGAGGCCCTCCTGTGAGAGAGTGTGGGACTCCGGTCTTTCTGCCCAGTTGAAGGAGTGTTGGAGGTCGTGGAAGAAGAGGCTGACGATCTCCAGACTTACTATCCTTATTTCCATATTCATGTATTACTTGTGATTGTATGTGTGATCATGTAATTTGCATCAGTAAATTCACACATTTTATCATTGTGTCCCCTCCCCGCTCAGCTCGTTGTCGCCGTGTGGGGGCTTAGTGGGCGGCTGCCGGAGTGTGATGCTCCTTGGGACAGTCCTCTGTCCTTTTCTAGCCTTGTGCTCCTGCTGCCGTCCTCTCCAATTCTGCTGGGCATCTTTTCCTTTTCCTTCTGTTTCGTTTTTCTCCCCCCTCTTCTCCTATCTGCTTGCCGTTTCCTGCCGACCTTTTGCTCGTTCTGGTTCTTCCCTTGGACTTCTTCTATTTTGACGCCCGGGTGCTTGAGGAGGCATACTTTTGTACCCGTAGAACTGCAGTACCCGACGTCGAGAGCGAGGGGAACCTTTTATTGTCAATCCCCCTTTCGTCACTGAACCCGATCTCGACGGACTGTCGGTTTCTTAAGGTGGCGTTTGTGGGGCGTATACTCACGACGCACCCCTAGGAGGCCCCGGCAAGATCGGCGATAGCTTCTTGTTGCGTGTCCTGCCTCTAATTGTGGCTCCGTGGTGGGTGTGGGGGCACATTCGTGAATGAATTCTTCTTTTCGTCATGATGATAAACCCTGTTTCGGCTGCTTCTGGTTTACCTTCTCAGGCTCGTGGGGTGGGCGACCAAGCTCCAGAGTCGGTCCGTATTGGAAGACCGGGCTCTGTGGCCTCCGCTGCATTGGGCCCCGACCTTGCTCCTCCTTTGGCCTCTCTGACTACTTCCCCTGGCTCCCCTCCCTCCTCTGTGGTTGGGTCGAGCCCCAAGCCCCCAGTGGTGACTACCTCGTCCCCTGGCGCGGCTCCTTCTCTAGTTGTAACTACTGCACCTTTTAACCCCTCTCTCTCTGGGGGTTCTCACCGCCGTCCTCGTCACGGCCGCCCTCGCTCGATTCCTTCCAGTTCTGCTACCTATCAAGCCTTGTTTGGTCCCGCTTCGTGGGCCAAATATTTTGATCTCCTCCCTCTTGATTCTGCGCCTCCTGACGATTTCTCCCTCCATCGACATCTCGTTGATTCCGTGGATGCCTCCATTACTTTCAACCCCACTCGTCTCGGTACACGTGTCGTTGCTGCTCCTTCTCAGGATGCTGCTTCCCGCTTGGCTGCCTTATCCTGCCTTGGCGAGACCCCTGTTCGGGTCTCGAAGAACGCTCAGTTGAATGCCAGTGTTGGCATTGTTGTGTGGTGGCGAAGGTCTCTCTAAGTCGGAGTGTACTTCTCCCCAGGCTCGTTGCCTCAACTACGGTGAGGCCCATCTTACCTTCTCCCGTGCGTGTGTCCATTACAAGCTTGAGGCAGCCGTCCTCAACTTGAAGCACCGGGAGCGTTTATCTTTTCCTGAGGCGAGACGCCAGGTTCGCCGGCTCCCGCCTTATGCTAATATCTCTTATGCTCGCGTGTTGCGCTCTTCCTCTCCTCGTCCTTCCCGCCTTCCTCAGACTCACAACCGTTTCCGGGCCATGGACCCTGATGCGCCCACTGCCCCCTCCTTTGTTCCTTTGGGTTCTCTACCGAAGGATCCTCCTCCTGGTCCTCTGTCTGGGGTTCCCCTTCCTTCTACCCGGTCTGTCGTGTCTCCTGTGTCTTCTTCCTCGTCCCCCTCCGTTCCTCCTTCCCATCCTCTTCCTCCATCTATCGGCTCTTCCCACCGCCTGTCGGTGCGGGCGGATGTCCATCGCTCTTCTAACGGCCGTCGTGTGTGCTCTCGTTCGGCTTCTGTTGAGACACTGGAATCCGTTGCCCGGTACGTAGTTGCTGGGACACCGGTCTCTTTAAGTCAGAAGCGCAAGCCTGGCTCCTCTCCTTCCTCTTCCCCGGCGGGTAAGAAGGCTTCGCTTTCTTCCTCAGCTCCTACTTCTGGCTCTGTTGCTCCTTCCCCTCCCGTTTCAGTGATTACGCCCCCCTGTTCCTGCTATGGAGGTTTCTTTGGCCCCTGCTTCCCTTTCGGTTGCTGCTCTTGCTGGGGTGTGCTCCCCTCTTTCTACTCCCCCTCTTCCTGCTGCTGTCCTTGACTGCTCCTCTCCGTTGTCTCCTCCTCCTCCGGACCCCGCCCGCCCACCTCTGATCTGCTCTCCCGTTTCCTTCCCTCCGTCTTTGCTCAGTTTACCCATGCCCCCTAACCCTGACTTTGCTGACCCTGATCCCGACCCTGATATTCTTTAACGTGCTCTGTTGCTCTTTTGCCTTTGTTTCTTCCTTGTTCTCTGTTTTTGTCCTTTCTCTTCTCGTCGTTGTCCATTCTTCAGTGGAACGTTCGAGGTTATTACGCCAATTTCCTCGAACTCCAACTTCTGATTTCGCGGTTTTCGCCCCTTTGTGTCTGTCTCCAGGAGTCAATGCTTGGTGCTCGTCCTGGTCGTTTTCGTGGCTATTCCTTTCTCTCCCTCCCCCCAGCCATTGCAGGGGCTTCTAATTCTTCTGCTCTCTTGATTCGTGCTGATGTTCCCTTTGTTCCTTTGCTTTTTCCTTCGCCTCTCCATTGTTCTGCTGCTCGTATCTTTGTGGGGAAATGGTACACAGTTTGTTCCATTTACCTCCCCCCGAGTGTCCCGCTCTCTCTTCCTGATTTGAAACACCTCCTAGACTCCTTGCCGGAGCCTGTGGTCCTGCTCGGTGGCTTCAATTGTCGTCATTCTCTTTGGGGTGACGTTCTGACGAATACCCGGGGTCGCCTCCTTGAGCCGTTTCTCCTCTCTTCTTCCCTGTCTCTTCTGAATTCTGGTGAGCCCACTCATTTGGACTCTCGGACTCGCCCCCTTTCTTGTCTTGATCTTTCTCTCTGCTCTTCTTCTCTTTACTTAGATTTCACGTGGCAGGTTCTTGATGACCTCCATGGAAGTGATCATTTCCCCATCCTTGTTTCCTTTTTCTCTTTTCGCCCTTCCCTCTCTTTTCCTAGGTGGTAGTTTGCTAAGGCAGACTGGACCCTCTTTACCCTCAGTGCTGCTCTCTCTGACCTCTCCCTTCTGCCTCTCTCTCGCGCTCTCCTCCTTTTACATGACACTGTCTTCAACGCTGCCCTCCGCTCTATTCCTCGCTCTTCCTCTCGGGTTCCACGGAAGTGCGTTCCCTGGTGGAATGCGGACTGTGCTTGGGCTGTCCGCTGTAAGCGTGCAGCCTGGAAGAGGCACCGCCGTAGGCAGACGACCGATTCTTTTCTTTTCTTTCGGAAAGCGAGTGCGGTGGCCCGTAGGGCCATCCGTACGGCTAAACGTGAATGTTGGGCATCTTATGTCTCAACAATTACGTCCGAAACCCCTCTGGCCCAGATCTGGAAGCGTATCCGCAAGATAGCGGGTAAGTTCGTTCCCGATGTTTCACCGGTCCTTCACCTCCATGATACTCTTGTGGCGGACCCGTTGCAGGTCGCTTCCGAACTGGGTTCCCACTTTTCTTCTGTTAGCTCTGGTCTTCATCTTCCCCAATCTTTCCTTCTTCGTAAACCTGTCCTTGAGTCTCGTCCTTTAGATTTCTGCACTCATCTTCAGCTTCCCTATAATGATCCCTTCTCTCTCACTGAACTTCGTTCTGCCCTGGCCCTCTGCGGTTCTACTGCGGCGGGCTCCGATGGTATTCATTATGAGATGCTTTGCCATCTCCCTCCGAGCACGTCTCAGTATTTACCGAGTCTGTATAATCGGATCTGGGAGTCGTCATCAGTCCCTGAGGACTGGCTCGATGCCGTTGTCCTCCCTGTTCGCAAACCGGGGTCTCTGGGTACTTCCCCTAAGGACTTTCGCCCTATTGCTCTCACAAGTTGTGTCTGCAAACTCTTTGAACGTATGGTTAACGTTCGTCTGATGTGGTTCCTGGAACACCATCACCTCCTCTCCCCTTCTCAATTTGGTTTCCGCAAGTGCCGCAGCACGACAGATGTCCTGGTGAACTTGGAGGTCTATATTCGTACTGCTTTTGCTGCGAAGACCTCCGTTGTTGCCGTCCTTTTTGACCTGGAAAAGGCTTACGACACCACTTGGCGTTATCATATCCTATCTCAACTTCATTCTTTTGGCGTTCGTGGTCATCTCCCTCTCTTTCTCCGCAGCTTCCTCTCTCGTCGTTCCTTTCGGGTGCGCCTTGGTACCGCTCTCTCTGCCTCTTTTCAGCAATACGAAGGTGTGCCCCAGGGTAGTGTTCTGAGCACTACTCTTTTTCTGGTTGCCCTCAATGGTCTTCTTTCCTCTCTTCCTTCTGGTGTCTTCTCCGCGCTCTATGTCGATGATCTTACCCTTTGTCGTCAGGTTGATGATTCGCCTCTCCTTCAACGCCGGCTTCAACTTGCAATTGATGCCGTGTCGTCTTGGGCCACAGATCATGGCTTCAAGTTCTCTACTTCTAAGACTTGTGCCATGACTTTTACGCGGAAACGGGTTGTTCTTCGTCCCTCTTTGTCACTTTATGGTCATCCCCTTGTATACAAAAGTTCTGCGAAGCTTTTGGGGTTATTCCTTGACACTCTTTTGTCTTGGTCTCCCCATATCTCTTACCTCCGTGTTGAGTACTCTAAGGCCCTTACCCTCCTTCGGGTCTTGTCCCATACTTCTTGGGGGCAGATAGGCGCACTCTCCTTGCTTTACATTCCTCTCTCGTCCTGTCTAAGCTCGATTATGGTTGCCCTGCTTACTCGTCTGCTTCTCCTTCTACTCTTCGCCGTCTTGATGCTTTGCACCATACTGGGTTGCGCCTCAGTTCTGGTGCCTTTCGTTCGACTCCCATCCTTAGCTTGTATGTTGACACTGGCTTCCTGTCTCTCCAGGACCGCCGTGATCGCTACTGTCTTCGCTATCTTACGCGGTCCTTGCAACATCCTTCCTCTCGCCTCTGTCGTGCTTTACCTTTTACCCCTCCTGCGGTTCCTGTTCCTCTTCACCACCTCCCTCTTTCTGTCCGGTTATCTCGCCTGCAGGATTCTCTTTCCGTTCGTATTTCTGATGTTTCTCCTCGTGTTGTTCCTTCTTTGCCCCCGTGGAGGGTCCCTCTTCCGCGGTTTTGTAAATCCTTGACCCGTATCACTAAAGCTTTTACTCCTCCTACGGTTCTAAAACGCCTTTTCCTCGAGCACTTTTCTTCTCACTCCCGCTCCGTTTCTGTCTTCACCGATGGGTCTAAGTCAGCGGACGGTGTTGGCTACTCTGTTGTTTTTCCTGATCGCACTTATATGTGTCGCTTGCCTCCGGAGACTAGCATCTTTACAGCGGAACTTTATGCTATTCTCTATGCTCTTCGTCTCCTGCTTTCTCGTTTTCAGTCTTCCTTTGTAGTTGTTGTTGACTCTCGTAGTGCCCTCATGGCTCTCGGGTCCTTTAATCCGGTTCATCCAGTAGTTGTCGAGATCCAGCATTGGCTGTTTCTTGTTCACAGTAAATTTAAGTCGGTTGAGTTTTGTTTGGTTCCCAGCCATATTAGTGTGTCTTTAAATGAGCGTGCGGATGCTGCCGTCAAGGAAGCTGTCCGCTCTTTTCCCATCTCTTGTAAAGGCATTCCGTATTCCGACTTTTACCCGGTTATCCATTCCTCAGTCCTTAGCCGTTGGGAGGCTTCTTGGTTGTCTGTTACTGGTAACAAGCTACATACTCTTAAATGTTGTGTTTCCTCGTGGCCGTCCTCCTTCCACCGTAACCGGAGGTGGGAAACAGCTCTGGCGAGGTTGCGTATTGGCCATACTCGCTTAACCCATGGTCACTTGATGGAGCGCCGCCCTGCTCCTTATTGTCCTAGTTGCATTGTCCCTCTTACGGTCATGCATGTCCTTCTTGAATGTCCTGACTTCCAGGACGAGCGTGTGTCTTGCTTTCCGACCGCCCCTCGCGGTCACCTGTCCCTCGATAGAATTCTTGGTGATTCGGATACTTTTGATATCGTTCGCCTTATGCGTTTTTGTTCTCGTATTGGCATCCTTGGTGATATTTAGCGCCCTCTGATTATTTTGCGTATTTGATGGTGCTACATAGCCTTCCCGGTTTGGTGCCTTCTTTTGATAATTACTTCCTTACTTTATCATTGTGTTTAAGTGTGCCACCATTTATAACATTTCTCTATGAGCATACACGAAGGTTATCATAATACCACCTAGGGAACACAACGTTCTCTATAGAAGTTCTTATTGTCTGGAGAGTGGTAAAGACAGCACAGACTTACATAAAAGTGTACCCTTAGCCATCCGATCAGTATCAGTGCCTGAATGGTGGCAAATATTAACGTAGTGGCTATAGAGAGGCAAAGCCACACAGACCTTCCTGGGAGAGTACCCTGGGCCAGCAGTCTAGTAGCAGATCTATGGGAGTAGCAATCTTCTGGCTACAAACAATATATAATACACACACTGAACTGCATTGCTGGGGTGCAGATATAATAACCCAGCTGGCGACCTTGTTAAGAGGAAGATAGAGAAGACAGGCGGGAAAGGAGTTCCTGCAACCTTTTTGTCTGGCAGGCAAGATTCAGGGAGGTTATTGTTATAAGGTCAGGCTGAGTCTTCCTTCACTCCTCCACGGGTCTAGGCAGGAACTGTTGACAACAGTTTCCCCGTGTTTGACTGAAGGGCTTCCAGGGTGAATCAGTGGCACCCCCTTTTTGTGGTGGAAGCAAAGACCTGCGGAGGTGGGCATTGTTGGTCCTCTCGTGTGTGTGACCAAGGAGACTCCGGTGAATCCAGGGAGTCGGAGGGGCTGAGTATTTGGGCCTTTTGAGCCCCTAGCAGCTAAGTGTTAGCAGAGCCCCGGCCCTCCTCCACGTGACAGAGAACTGGCGACCTTGCCAGGATTCGAACCCCGGTAGCCAAGAACTGGGAACTTCGCCAGGAAGCGTGGATCAAGCTACAGTGTGGCCCAAATTTCAGGACAAGTGTTGCCAGGGTACTAATACAGTGTGGCCAGTGAATTCAATAGTACTGTTACTCAACCAGCTAAGGTACTGAAACGGTGAAATTAGTGCCTACTAACTTGTCTGTGCTGTCGTGTATGCTCAATGATATAGAGATGGAGGAGGACAAAGTAAAGAAATTTATTGACACAAGGGACGAGAGAATTTTTGAAGAGTGTACCAAGGCCCAGCTCCTACAAGTTGCAAACCACTTTGGGATCAGGTTGAGGACGACTAAGGTAGCGGAGCGAAGGATAGAGATCATGGCACAGCTCACAGCTCCAGAGGAGGCGACGGGAGAGGAGCCATCTCAAGAGGGGCCGTCCCGAGGAGAGCCGTCGCAAGGTGAACCGTCCCGACTAGAGCCACCCCATGCGCCTACCAGTGTGGAGAGAATTCACAGTGAACATGGGAGCAGTGGAAGGTCCAGCTGTAGTAAGAGGAGCCTGCAACTGGAAATAATGAAGATGCAACTGGAAGCCCAGCTGCGACGAGAGGAAAGAGAAGCGCAAATGCAGCGAGAGGAACGTGCAGCTGAGCTGCAGCGAGATGAGCGAGAAGCACGGCTGCAGCTGCAGCGAAAGGAACGTGCAGCTGAGCTGCAGCGAGAGGAACGTGCAGCTGAGCTGCAGCGAGAGGAACGTGCAGCTGAGCTGCAGCGAGGGGAACGTGCAGCTGAGCTGCAGTGAGAGGAACGTGCAGCTGAGCTGCAGCGAGAGGAACGTGCAGCTGAGCTGCAGCGAGAGGAACGTGCAGCTGAGCTGCAGCGAGAGGAGCGAGAAGCTCGGCTGGAGGAGATAAAGGCAAAGAAAGAAGTCGAATTGCGTCGCGTTGAACGTGGTCTGCCCTCACTACCTGCATGGCGGGATGACCTCAAGGTAAGGAAACGTGACTTACCTACGTTCGAACCACAAGAAGCTGAGGCGTTCTTCGAACACTTTGAACAGATAGCAACTCTGAAGGAGTGGCCGGAAGATGATTGGGCTGCTCTGGTCCAGGGCAGGTTGACTGGTGAGGCCCGGGAAGCCTACAACATGCTGGACCTAGAGGAGTGTACTAGTTTCGACGTGATTAAGAATGCGGTGCTCCACTCATTCCGGCTGACACCGGAGATGTACCGGAAGCGGTTCAGAGAGGGGGCCTCGTAGCCTGGTGGATAGCGTGCAGGATTCGTAATTCTGGGGCGCGGGTTCGATTCCTGCACGAGGCAGAAACAAATGGGCAAAGTTTCTTTCACCCTAAGTGCCCCTGTTACCTAGCAGTAAATAGGTACCTGGGAGTTAGTCAGCTGTCACGGGCTGCTTCCTGGGGTGTGTGTGTGTGGTGTGGGAAAAAAAAAAAGTAGTTAGTAAACAGTTGATTGACAGTTGAGAGGCGGGCCGAAAGAGCAAAGCTCAACCCCCGCAAAAACACAACTAGTAAACACAGAGAGTGTACGAGAGCGTCGGGAAAGACTTACGCCGAGACTGCCAGGGATATGGAACGGAAATTCCTACGATGGTTGAAGGCGGAGGAAGCGGAGTCGGCGGATGATATCAAACGACTGATAGTGATGGAGAGGTTTATGTCAGTGCTCCATCCTGAGTTGCGAGTAAGGGTGAGAGAAGCAGGTATTAAGGACCTGAAGGCTGCAGCGGACCGAGCCGACATGCTGGAGGATGCACTACATCTCAGGAGGGAGGGGCCACCGAGACACTCGCCTTACCCCAGGTCGGGAGGGAACTTTAAGAGTTCAGGAGGGGCGAGGACGGGTGGGGACTCTCCCAAGAGTAGTGTACCCAATGAGGTAACCCAGTTCAAGAGCTCAAAAGACGCAGGGAGGAAGCCCCAAGCTGTGAGCAGTGGACCTAGCTCGGGAGCAAGTGCTGCAGTCCCGGACACGACGACAGGGAGTCCAAGGAGGACCCAGGGGACGTCTGCAAGTGGTACTGCCAGGGGGACTGGCGAGTGGCCGCCCAGGGGAGGCAGCCGATGCTTCAACTGTGGTGTGAGAGGACATTATGCCCGCGAGTGTGAGGAACACCAAAGGAATATAGGACTAATGTTGGAAGAGGAGAGAGTGTTTGTTCACACACCATATTATAGTGGACCCAACGTGAATGGTTGGAAAATGAAGTTGGGTGAACATCCCTTTGTTTTCGGGGCCAACGTGAAGTTTGGAAAGTCAGACCCAGTGGGGGTTGCCGTTCTTCGAGATATGGGTGCTGACATAAGTATGGTAACCAGGAGTATTCTCCCCAAGGGATTTAATGATTCACCTGTGGGAGTGGTGAGGATACGCAGTGTGGGGGAGGAATACAGGTTGCCACTTCACGAAGTACAGCTGATTGCCGACTGCGGAGTCGAGAAAGCTATAGTAGCTGTAGCCCCTAAATTACCCCTAGAGCATGTACAGATGGTGCTGGGTAATGACCTCGGAGGAGGCAGGATACAACCCGATTGGGCCAGGAGTGCCTTTGTTGCAAGCAGCGGTACAACCCTGCCAGGTGAGGTATCGGTCGTTCCAGATGGTAGTGAGGAAGCCGACTTCGCCAGGGGAAGCGTCGCCAGAGACGACGACAACGAGGGCGAGAGTGCAGAGAGGTCGTCGGAGGTCGTGGAGAACCCCGACGGGGACCTCCGACTATGCCTGATGATGCGTGTGGAGGAGTGGCGAGGAGCAGCTGTACAAACGCCTGGGGCAGTGAAGAGGCTGCAAACCGCACTCCCTCCACACAGAAACGCGAATAAAGTAAGCTCAGTGGATGAGCGAACTGCAGTGAGGGGCAGAGTGGAGGAGCCACGACGCAGTGCACCCTATGCCAGCCAGATGAATAGTGGTAGGTGCAAGATGAACCACCGTGGTGAGGTGAACCACAAGGAGGTGGATGAGCACAATCACGAACCGAATAAGACGTCTGCAGAGAAGAGAATCTCGTGGAGGAGTGAAGATGTTCGTCGGGAACGAAGGAACGAATGGTATAGGAAAGGCAATATGAAGAAAGCAGGGAATAGGTACACCAAGGGTAGGCGCCAGCCTAACCAGAGGGGCATTGGGCCATCGCAAAAGCCTAGTGTGGAAGAGAGGAAGCTGCTGGATGGAGTACAGGTTACAAGTGCCACTGTGAGGAGACAACGCACCTATGGGAGAAGAGGAACCAAGAAGAGAGAAGATTGGCGAAGAGGAGATCATGAGAGGAAACATGGAGTACCTGTAGGACGCAGTGGAAGTGCAAGACTATCTCGGAGTGCACGACGCGGTGGAGGCGCTGCATGCACTGAATCTTACAGTGGTAACGAGCCGTGGGAGTACACTCGTGGCCACGGAGAGAGGATTTCTTGTAGTTGTTCAGAGAACACCCATCACACCCGTTCCTATGCGAGGTGGAGATATAATGAGGCAAGTGACTGGCAAGGTGGTACGAGCCACGTCACCAACTGGAGGAGTGACACTTCAGGAACGGAGGGAGCACGAGTATAGGTTGCCCTCTTGAGTGCTGCTCTTCCGATATGACTCTTATTTTAAGGTGAGGGGTATGTTACGGTGCCCTCTCATATTTCTTTCGTTTGCCGGCGTGAAGAGTCATATCAGCTCTCCCTACTGATTCTCTGAGGTTCAGGGAGTCTATTGACATGTGTGGCGACCAGACCGGCTGCCAGTTAAAGGAAGGAAGTTACATTATAAGTTGTAAATAAGGGGAAATTGGCGCCCTGATATAAAATGAAAGAGTATCCCCTAAGGCAGATATGACCTTTTGGAAGGGACACTAGCCGATCGCGGATTGGCCGACTTAGGTCGCGGGCGACCAATCAGGGCCTGCCATGACGTCACCAAGTGCCCCGGGCGGCGCCAACGTCAGAGTTGACCTAACCTCGGAAGCGAGAGGACGCGCCTCGGTCTGCTCTCAAGGATCAGAGGCTCTACAAGCCTTTCTTAGTGGATTAGTGCTGGCTATTGCAGCCCATCTGCTGTATTGGAGACCCCGCGCTTCTGGGAAGCAAATAGGAACCAAGTTTATTGAGCGAAAGAGTGCCAAACTTGGAAAATATTCGACGACGACGCTGGGCGGGGACGCTGGACGTTGAGGGTCTGAAAAGGTGTGGCAGGCAAGCCTAGCTGTGACCGGGTCACATCCACTGAAGGTTTTGGAAGGACGACACCGTGCCTAGGACAAGGAGCAACGCCGTGTGGAAGGGGCGAGTGTGGGAAAATAGTGATTAGCTCAGCGCCTATCGATGAACCAGGATTGGGGTAGCTGAATCTCAGGGATTGGAACGGCGACGACGCGAACGCTCCACGACACCTGAGGACCTGTGGAACGTTCCTGGATCGTCGAGGATCGACTCAGGAAGTGTGGGAACCTCACACCATCGAGGGACAGGCGTCGTGAGCCAGGAATGTAAGGTAGATCATTTTCCCTCCCATTACCCCTTGTGTGAGTAGGCTAGTTAGGCCACAATATTTACTTATGTATGTGGCAACAGGACATTAATACTTTAGTAGTAGAATAGGCTGCAAGGCAGCTTGTGTCCAGGACTGTCAGAGAGGACAGTGTGTATGAATGGCAGGACAGTGAAGGAGAGGCGTCGACGTGGTGAAGAGGCCCTCCTGTGAGAGAGTGTGGGACTCCGGTCTTTCTGCCCAGTTGAAGGAGTGTTGGAGGTCGTGGAAGAAGAGGCTGACGATCTCCAGACTTATTATCCTTATTTCCATATTCATGTATTACTTGTGATTGTATGTGTGATCATGTAATTTGCATCAGTAAATTCACACATTTTATCATTGTGTTTAAGTGTGCCTCCATTTATAACATTTCTCTATGAGCATACACGAAGGTTATCATAGTACCACCTAGGGAACACAACGTTCTCTATAGAAGTTCTTATTGCCTGGAGAGTGGTAAAGACAGCACAGACTTACATAAAAGTGTACCCTTAGCCATCCGATCAGTATCAGTGCCTGAATGGTGGCAACTATTAACGTAGTGGCCATAGAGAGGCAAAGCCACACAGTCCTTCCTGGGAGAGTACCCTGGGCCAGCAGTCTAGTAGCAGATCTATGGGAATAGCAATCTTCTGGCTACAAACAATATATAATACACCCACTGAACTGCATTGCTGGGGTGCAGATATAATAACCCAGCTGGCGACATTGTTAAGAAGAAGATAGAGAAGACAGGCGGGAAAGGAGTTCCTGCAACCTTTTTGTCTGGCAGGCAAGATTCAGGGAGGTTATTGTTATAAGGTCAGCCTGAGTCTTCCTTCACTCGTCCACGGGTCTAGGCCGGAACTGTTGACAACAGTTTCCCCGTGTTTGACTGAAGGGCTTCCAGGGTGAATCAGTGGCACCCCCTTTTTGTGGTGGTAGCAAAGACCTGAGGAGGTGGGCATTGTTGGTCCTCTCTTGTGTGACCAAGGAGACTCCGGTGAATCCAGGGAGTCGGAGGGGCTGAGTATTTGGGCCTTTTGAGCCCCTAGCAGCAAAGTGTTAGCAGAGCCCCGGCCCACCTCCACGTGACATCAGCTATATTACTTAGCCAGAGTATTTTGTATGTCGTGAGCAAGGCTCACCTATGTCACATTAAGGCACCAGTGTGCAGAGTGGGACTATATAGAGTACTCACAAAATTTATTACTATTATTGGTGTGTGCAGGCACCCGGAGTAATTGATGAATTTACTGTGTTGATAATGTCTTTCATGAGACTTTAATATGAACAGTTATTGAGAGAGTATATATATATATAAATATGCCAGTATTTGGAGTTAGGCTATGTGCCCAGTAACAATGTTATTACCATTATTGATGTCTATGATTCATCCATATATGTCATACCTAGTAGCCAGAACGCACTTCTCAGCCTACTATGCAAGGCCCGATTTGCCTATTAAGCCAAGTTTTCATGAATTAATGTTTTTTCGACTACCTAACCTACCTAACCAAACCTAACCTAACGTAACTTTTTCGGCTACCTAACCTAACCTCACCTATAAAGATAGGTTAAGTTAGGTTAGGTAGGGTTGGTTAGGTTCAGTCATATATCTACGTTAATTTTAACTCCAGTAAAAAAAATTGACCTCATACATAATGAAATGGGTAGCTTTATCATTTCATAAGAAAAAAATTAGAGAAAATATATTAATTCAGTAAAACTTGGCTTATTAGGCAAATCGGGCCTTGCATAGTTGGCTGAGAAGTGCGTTCTGGCTACTAGGTACGACATATATATATATATATATATATATATATATATATATATATATATATGTCGTACCTAGTAGCCAGAACGCACTTCTCGTTCTACTATGCAAGGCCCGATTTGCCTAATAAGCCAAGTTTTCCTGAATTATTATATTATCTCAATTTTTTTTCTTATGAGATGATAAAGCTACCCATTTCATTATGTATGAGGTCAATATTTTTTTATTGGAGTTAAAATTAACATAGATATATGACCAAACCTAACCAACCCTACCTAACCTAACCTAACCTATCTTTTTAGGTTAGGTTAGGTTAGGTAGCCGAAAAAGTTAGGTTAGGTTTGGTTAGGTAGGTTAGGTAGTCGAAAAACAATTAATTCATGAAAACTTGGCTTATTAGGCAAATCGTGCCTTGCATAGTAGGCAGAGAAGTGCGTTCTGGCTATTAGGTACGACATATATATATATATATATATATATATATATATATATATATATATATATATATATATATATATATATATATAAATATATATATATATATATATATATATAAATATATATATATATATATATATATATATATATATATATATATATATATATATATATATATATATATAAATATATATATATATATATATATATATATATATATATATATATATATATATATATATATATATATATATATATATTTATATATATATATATATATATATATATATATATATATATATATATATATATATATATATATATATATATATATATATATATATATATTAGTATATTTTGGTAGCAGTCTTTCCTGTAGACATATATTATTAAATATGACCGAAAAAGTAAGATTAATAATTCTAACACGAATTTTCTCAATCTTTCGTACATTTCTTTTCACTGTTGGAGGTAAATCAAAAATCAATTCTCCAAAATTCTTTTTTATTTCTAGTCTGACGCGACATGAGCGCGTTTCGTAAAACTTATTACATTTTCAAAGACTTTAGTTCACAAATACACAACTGAATAGAACTTACGCATCTCCGATTTTATATCTACATTTGAGTGAGGTGGAAGGGGTGATGTGGCATTAACACAAGACAGAACAAGATGTGGCATTAATAGGGTATTAATTTCATCAACACAAGACAGAACAAGAGGTGATATTAATACGGTATTAATTTCATCAACACAAGACAGAACACGAAACAATGGATATTGAATAGAAGTGTTTGTAGAAAGCCTATTGGTCCATATTTCTTGATGCTTCTATATTGGAGCGGAGTCTTGAGGTGGGTAGAATATAGTTGTGCAATAATTGGCTGTTAATTCCTGGTGTTGACTTCTTGATGTGTAGTGCCTCGCAAACGTCAAGCCGCCTGCTATCGCTGTATCTATCGATGATTTCTGTGTTGTTTACTAGGATTTCTCTGGCGATGGTTTGGTTGTGGGAAGAGATTATATGTTCCTTAATGGAGCCCTGTTGCTTATGCATCGTTAAACGCCTAGAAAGAGATGTTGTTGTCTTGCCTATATACTGGGTTTTTTGGAGCTTACAGTCCCCAAAGGGCATTTGAAGGCATAGACGACGTTAGTCTCTTTTAAAGCGTTCTGTTTTGTGTCTGGAGAGTTTCTCATGAGTAGGCTGGCCGTTTTTCTGGTTTTATAGTAAATCGTCAGTTGTATCCACTGATTTTTGTCTGTAGGGATAACGTTTCTATTAACAATATCTTTCAGGACCCTTTCCTCCATTTTATGAGCTGTGGAAAAGAAGTTCTTGTAAAATAGTCTAATAGGGGGTATAGGTGTTGTGTTAGTTGTCTCTTCAGAGGTTGCATGGCTTTTCACTTTCCTTCTTATGATGTCTTCGACGAAACCATTGGAGAAGCCGTTATTGACTAGGACCTGCCTTACCCTACAGAGTTCTTCGTCGACTTGCTTCCATTCTGAGCTGTGGCTGAGAGCACGGTCGACATAGGCGTTAACAACACTCCTCTTGTACCTGTCTGGGCAGTCACTGTTGGCATTTAGGCACATTCCTATGTTTGTTTCCTTAGTGTAGACTGCAGTGTGGAAACCTCCGCCCTTTTCCATGACTGTTACATCTAGAAAGGGCAGCTTCCCATCCTTTTCCATCTCGTAATTGAAACGCAGCACGGAACTCTGCTCAAATGCCTCCTTCAGCTCCTGCAGATGTCTGACATCAGGTACCTGTGTAAAAATGTCGTTAACATACCTGCAGTATATGGCCGGTTTCAAGTTCATGTCGACTAAGACTTTTTGCTCGATGGTACCCATGTAGAAGTTTGCAAACAGGACACCTAGGGGAGAACCCATGGCGACCCCATCTACTTGCTTATACATGTGCCCATCCGGGCTCAAGAAGGGTGCCTCTTTAGTACAAGCTTGGAGTAGTTTCCTCAGAATATTTTCTGGTATGTCAAGAGGAGTACAGGCTGGATCACGATACACTCTGTCGGCTAGCATTCCGATTGTCTCGTCCACAGGTACGTTGGTAAACAGCGATTCTACGTCCAACGAGGCTCTTATCCCTGTGGCCCGTGTGCCCCGCAGTAAGTCAACAAATTCCTTTGGAGACTTCAGGCTGAAGGTGCAAGGAACATAAGGAGTCAGCAGGCCGTTGAGTCGCTTCGCCAGTCTGTACGTGGGTGTGGGTATCTGGCTAATGATTGGCCGAAGTGGGTTTCCAGGCTTGTGTGTCTTGACATTTCCATACGCACATCCAGGTTTATATTCCCCAATGATCTTTGGCAGGTGGAGTCCGGATTTCTTGGCGTTCACAGTTTCGATCAGTTTGTTGACCTTTGCTTTTAATTCGGCTGTAGTGTCCTTCGTTACCCTTTGGAACTTAGTTTGGTCAGAGAGTATGATGTTCATTTTCGCCAGATATTCGTCCTTTTTAAGAATGACATATATTGGCGACTTGTCACCTCTCCTGACAACTATCTCCTTGTTCTCACGAAGGCTTTTAGCTGCTGCTTTAAGCTCGGGGGACAGTTTGGTGCTTCTGTAATTGCCTCGATTCTTTCCTCTTTCTGCAATAAGTTCTGCTTGTAAGGTATCTTTGGTAGTGACCTTCTTTTGTGTCTCGAGGTCGAATATGTCGTCCAACAGAATTTCCAACTCTACTTTCCGGGCCATCTCACTCGGTCTGGACATAACATGACAGTTTATGCCCAGATTTAGGAGAGTGACTTGGTCCTCAGTGAGGTTAATTCCTGCAAGGTTCAGGAAGCCATCTCTTCGTCGTGGAATTGCCATAGGTCCTCCATAAAATGTTGTTAGTTTCTTGATAATCCTTGTTTCAGTGCTGAGGTGATGTTGGTCGCATATGTCGACCGTGCCCTCAGCCACAGCTCAGAATGGAAGCAAGTCGACGAAGAACTCTGTAGGGTAAGGCAGGTCCTGGTCAATAACGGCTTCTCCAATGGTTTCGTCGAAGACATCATAAGAAGGAAAGTGAAAAGCCATGCAACCTCTGAAGAGACAACTAACACAACACCTATACCCCCTATTAGACTATTTTACAGGAACTTCTTTTCCACAGCTCATAAAACGGAGGAAAGGGTCCTGAAAGATATTGTTAATAGAAACGTTATCCCTACAGACAAAAATCAGAGGATACAACTGACGATTTACTATAAAACCAGAAAAACGGCCAGCCTACTCATGAGAAACTCTCCAGACACAAAACAGAACGCTTTAAAAGAGACTAACGTCGTCTATGCCTTCAAATGCCCTCTTGGGGACTGTAAGCTCCAAAAAACCCAGTATATAGGCAAGACAACAACATCTCTTTCTAGGCGTTTAACGATGTATAAGCAACAGGGCTCCATTAAGGAACATATAATCTCTTCCCACAACCAAACCATCGCCAGAGAAATCCTAGTAAACAACACAGAAATCATCGATAGATACAGCGATAGCAGGCGGCTTGACGTTTGCGAGGCACTACACATCAAGAAGTCAACACCAGCAATCAACAGCCAATTATTGCACAACTATATTCTACCCACCTCAAGACTCCGCTCCAATATAGAAGCATCAAGAAATATGGACCAATAGGCTTTCTACAAACACTTCTATTCAATATCCATTGTTTCGTGTTCTGTCTTGTGTTGATGAAATTAATACCCTATTAATATCACCTCTTGTTCTGTCTTGTGTTGATGAAATTAATACCCTATTAATGCCACATCTTGTTCTGTCTTGTGTTAATGCCACATCACCCCTTCCACCTCACTCAAATGTAGATATAAAATCGGAGATGCATAAGTTCTATTCAGTTGTGTATTTGTGAACTAAAGTCTTTGAAAATGTAATAAGTTTTACGAAACGTGCTTGTGTCGCGTCAGACTAGAAATAAAAATGAATTTTGGAGAATTGATTTTTGATTCACCTCCAACAGTGAAAAGAAATGTACGAAAGATTGAGAAAATTCGTGTTAGAATTATTAATCTTACTTTTTCGGTCATATTTAATAATATATATATATATATATATATATATATATATATATATATATATATATATATATATATATATATATATATATATATATATATATATATATATATATATATATATATAACTGAAAACTCACACCCCAAAAGTGACTCGAACCCATACTCCCAGAAGCAACGCAACTGGTATGTACAAGACGCCTTAATCCACTTGACCATCACGACCGGACATAATGAGGTGATAGCCGAGGCTATTTGAACCACCCCACCGCCGGCACTCGGATAGTAATCTTGGGCATAGCATTTTACCAAATCACCTCATTCTTTGGGGCACACGTGAGGAACACAAATGCGAACAAGCCTGAATGGTCCCCAGGACAATATGCAACTGAAAACTCACACCCCAGAAGTGACTCGAACCCATACTCCCAGAAGCAACGCAACTGGTATGTACAAGACGCCTTAATCCACTTGACCATCACGACCGGACATAATGAGGTGATAGCCGAGGCTATTTGAACCAACCCACCGCCGGCACTCGGATAGTAATCTTGGGCATAGCATTTTACCAAATCACCTCATTCTTTGGGGCACACGTGAGGAACACAAATGCGAACAAGCCTGAATGGTCCCCAGGACAATATGCAACTGAAAACTCACACCCCAGAAGTGACTCGAACCCATACTCCCAGAAGCAACGCAACTGGATGTACAAGACGCCTTAATCCACTTGACCATCACGACCGGACATAATGAGGTGATAGCCAAGGCTATTTGAACCAACCCACCGCCGGCACTCGGATAGTAATCTAAAGCCTCGGCTATCACCTCATTATGTCCGGTCGTGATGGTCAAGTGGATTAAGGCGTCTTGTACATACCAGTTGCGTTGCTTCTGGGAGTATGGGTTCGAGTCACTTCTGGGGTGTGAGTTTTCAGTTGCATATTGTCCTGGGGACCATTCAGGCTTGTTCGCATTTGTGTTCCTCACGTGTGCCCCAAAGAATGAAGTGATTTGGTAAAATGCTATGCCCAAGATTACTATCCGAGTGCCGGCAGTGGGGTGGTTCAAATAGCCTCGGCTATCACCTCATTATGTCCGGTCGTGATGGTCAAGTGGATTAAGGCGTCTTGTACATACCAGTTGCGTTGCTTCTGGGAGTATGGGTTCGAGTCACTTCTGGGGTGTGAGTTTTCAGTTGCATATTGTCCTGGGGACCATTCAGGCTTGTTCGCATATATATATATATATATATATATATATATATATATATATATATATATATATATATATATATATATATATATATATATATATATATATATATATATATATATATATATAAGTCTAAGCTTGTGTATTGAATAATCATTCATGTGTGCAGTGATTAATTGTGTTATCACCCGCGAAAGGAATTACTGAGAACTCCAGTGATTTATACCTGCATATGTTATCATTAAATGAAGGGCAGTGTGTAATACCATGATAGTGAATTATTGTGACCTTTAATATAGAAATGTTTGATTGAGCTCAAGATCAGTGCAGCGAAGTATTTACGTGCTATTGTCGCAAATATTGTGTGTTCGAACTTCTAGTGATCTATGAGAATTTAAAGAAACAGAGCGCGTGACGCCAGGAAAACAAGCAATAAACGTTCACACGGCGAGAAGGGCGCGGCCCAGCTGATTTTGACATTGACGTGAGGGGGAGCATTGCCAGTTTGGCGAGTTCATGATTATATGTGGGAACGAGCGACTTCCGCCTGAAACAGCTGTTTGCTTATTGATATAATCTTGTGATGTCTTTGAATGAGTTTTAAGTAAAATACAAAGTACATTGGTGTTTACATCATCCCCTCCACATTTCTTGTGGCTATATAATACCTGAAAGGAAAGAGTGACAGAAATAAATACCTGCCTGACATCAGACATATTGAGTGTGCTCTTGCCACTGCTACCACAATTCAACAAAACCACTGACGTGTTACTGGACACGGGAAACACCAGTTGGCGACCTTGTGGTTAGTAGTAGAGCCTTGTGTCGGGGCGGGCACACAAGCTGTAGAGAGTACGAGCTGTGTTCCTACTCATTCTCGATCAGAGGCCGGTTGGGATTGACTAGAATACTCTCCTGGCGTACAGTGGCACCGCGAGGATAGAGTGAAGACCCGCAGGGCTACGGTGAGTGACCTTGAGTATACTGTTACTCGCCCCTGTCGTAATGAGGTGAACCCCGACATTGGCGACCTTGCCAGGATTAAGTACTTATACTGTCGCTTACCGATAAACCCCGACACATTATATATATATATATATATATATATATATTGTGACGGTAACGCGTTGGTGTTCGGCTGTTCAAAAGCTAGGGGTATGGCCTCGTCACATATAGAAAAAAATAGAAAATTCTGGAACTTCGTCTGTGGTAAGGTAAGGAGAAGACACACAAAACAAAAGTAAATTTTAGCAATGAAATTTTAATTACGTTAAAGAAAGCAAAACATGAATAAAATGGACATACAAATTCGTATAATAAAATCAATCAATCAAAATAATAAGAATAATCAAATGGCAAAATGAAAAGTTACGTTAAGACAAGTGAGCAAATAACAAGTGTATGATAAACAAAGTAAACAGGTGCAGGAATATTGGCTTCAAGCTATCACTTCTCTTAGTACACATAAGCCTGGGGCTTAGTCTACCAACGAGACGTGTTAACTTGTCGAAAGCACGGGATATTCTGAAGACTGAGGTCGTGGTGGCCCCAGACATCAAGTAGTATGGTGGGTGGAGTGCAGTTGCAGCTGGACCCGCAGCCAATCAGCGAGGAGCAGGCGACAAGACAGGTAGTTTGGTGGTTCGAGGTGGAGCAGGTGTTCCTGGCTGCATACGTTTTGCTCTCTGGCAAACCTTTGAGATGTTGTTGTCGTTGTTGAATATTTCTTCCATATTAGTTGTATATAGATTTGTAGCGACGTATTTTGGAGGGAAGAGCAGGCTCAATCTCTTGAAGGAGATTATCGTCACAACTCTCCCCCGAAGCCTGCGGTTCTGGAAGAAGTACGTCGTTAATAGATGGAGTCGCTTCTACTTCATAAACTCTGGAGAGGGCATCGGCTATGATGTTGTCAGAACCCTTGATATAGCGGATCTCCAGGTTGAAATATTGTAAATACAAAGCCCATCGTAGAAGACGCTGGTTAGTGAATTGGGCTTGATGTAGGAAGCAGAGAGGGTTGTGGTCTGACAAGATGGTTGTAGACCTGGCGCCTTGTAGGTACGGAGCGAAGTGTTGGAGGTTCAGGACGATGGATAGTAGCTCCTTTTCAATAGTGCTGTAGTTCCTCTGGTGTGGTTTCAATTTGTAGCTGTAGTAGCTGACAGGTAGAACCTCCTCGCCTCGTTGTTGCATCAGGACACCACCAACGCCGGTACCACTGGCGTCGACATGAAGGACGAAAGGCTTGGTGATATCTGGTGAGGCGAGAATGGGATTAGAACAGAGGAGGAATTTGAGTTGTTCGAAAGCAACGGTTTGCTGCATGGTCCAATTATACCGTTGCTTGGGACTGGTTAATAGAATTAGAGGTGTGGCGACTGTACTGAAATTCCTCACAAACCTACGGTAGTAGGAGGCAAGACAAAGGAAGCGCAGGAGCTGCTTCCTGGTGGTAGGCTGTGGATACTGTTGGATGGCTTGAGTGTGTGAGTCTAACGGAGCTAGGCTGCCACTCCCAATAACATGACCCAGATAACGCACTTTACCTTTCGCGAAGGTGGACTTGCCCAGGTTGATGGTGAGGCCGGCTGTCAGGAGCTTGGAGAACAGACGTCGCAGCTGGAGCAGATGTTCACTCCAGGTGTTGGATGCTACGACGATATCGTCCAGGTAGGCGTATGTGTTATCCAAGCCCTGGATGACACGGTTGACAGCTCTCTGAAAGGTGGCCGGGGCATTACATAGTCCGAAAGGAAGGCGTTCATATCTGAAAAGTCCAAAAGGAGTGATGAAGGCAGATATCTCTTTAGCTCGCTCCGTTAGACACACTTGATAGTACCCCTTAAGTAAGTCCACTTGGGACAAGTACTGGGCACTACCAATGGCGTCAAGGATGTCATCTATCCTAGGCAAGGGGTAAGCATCCTTGACAGTTACGTTGTTGAGTTTTCGATAGTCAGTACATAACCGCACCTTACCTTGGGGTTTGGGCACCAAGATACAAGGTGAGGCCCAGGGGGACTCACAAGGTGTAGCCAGTCCATGATCCAAGAGGTACTGCACCTCAGCATGCATGACTTCCTTCTTGCTCGGGCTGATTCGGTAGAAGGGTTGACGAATCGGCCGGGTGTCGGGGAGCAGTTGGATGTCGTGCTGGGTAACATTACACTCTTGGGGGTCATCTCGGAACAACTCCTGATGTTCTCTGAAGATCTTGACAAGAGGTGCACTATGATTATCCGGAAAGTATTTGGGAAGATCATTAAGGATTTCGGAATTAGAAAGCGCTGACTCCTTGTCAGTGCTTTCGGGAGGAGAAGCTGGGAAGGTCTCACTGTGGATGTAGGGTTCTGTGAAGGTAGAATAATTTATTAGGACAGTGGGAGGAGTACCATTATATTGCTTCAGGAGGTTGACGTGGCACAGCTGGGTCTTCCGCCGCCTATCTGGAGTCTCTATGACGTAGTTGTTGTAATTTCTGCACTCTTTGACGCGGTAGGGTCCTGAAAACCTGTTTTGTAAAGGTGAACCTGGGATAGGGAAGTATGCTAGGACGAAGTCTCCCGGCTTAAATTTTCTTACTTTGCTGGTCTGGTCGTAATGAGTCTTCATCCTCTCTTGGGCTTTCAATAGATTATCATGGGCAAAACGGTGGACTCTCTCTAGAATGTGTTGAAGGTTTTGAAGAAACTGGGGCACATTCTGATGCTCACTGAAGGTGGCATCTCGGAGAGAGTCTTTGAAAGCCTTAAGGGGAGTACGGCACTTACGGCCGTAGAGCATCTCATAAGGAGATACTCCTAGGGACTCATTGGGAAGACTTCTGTAAATACACATTATAAGGTCGATTTGCTTATCCCAATCCTTAGAGGTTTCACTACAAAACTTTTTCAAGAGTGCTTTGATAGTCTGATGACTACGTTCAAGAGAACCCTGTGAAGCAGGATGATAGGGGCTGGACAATACCTGTTTGATGTTGAACTCCTCCAGTGTCCTTTTGAAGAGATCACTGGTGAAGTTGGTACCACAGTCGCTCTGAATCTCCCTGGGAAATCCGTATTGAGTGATGATCTTCAATAGATGTTTTACAACCGTAGCAGCCGTGATGTTCTTCACTGGAACTGCTATGGGAAATCTGGTGGTAGGACACAGGATGGTTAAGATATAGGCGTTACCTGAACTGGTCCGAGGTAAAGGACCAACACAGTCTATTATAAGTCTGTGGAAAGGTTCCGCAGGCACCTGTATGGGAATCAGTGGCGCTCTGGGAATGGAGATGTTCGGTTTGCCTGCCATCTGACATGTATGACACTGTTTTACGTACTGTTTGACGCTATTTACCATACCTGGCCAGTAGTAGTCTTGACGAATTCCATGGTAAGTCTTGTTGAAGCCGTAGTGGGAGAGTGCTCCGTGGGCCAGGTGTACAATAGTGGGCCGCAGGCTGGTAGGAATCACAAGTTGTTCGATGTTGGCCCAATCGTCCTCCTCCTTCAGTTTACTGGGTCTATATCTGCGGTAGAGCAAGTCGTTCTCTAGGAAGAACCCAGGAATACTGTCGGGTTGAGTCTCAGCCTGGAAAAACAATGGTGTTAAAGTAAGATCTTCCCTCTGCAACTTACGGAACTCCAACTTGGTCAGATTCGGGGGTAGTTTCTGAGGGTCTTGAGGGACAGCGGTAGCAGTAGAGTCAGCTGGCTGTGGACGTGCGTCTTGTGCACGGGTGGTCACGAGAACAGGAGGAGAAACTTCATCACTCTTGAACCTCTGCTGGAACATACGCTAGAATAGGATTAATTGGCACAGAGGTACACACCTGGGGTTTGTCCATGACGATCAGGTTGGTCGGTTGCAGGTCTTCTGCCAAGTCGTTGCCTAGGAGAAGTTGCACTCCAGGCATGGGAAAAGGCTTTTCCCTGACGGCGACTTAGACTTCTCCGTTCACGTAGGGACAATCCAGGTGGACTCTGGCGAGAGGGTATGGAGTGGTAGCAGTGAGGTCAGTGATGAAGACAGTTTCTCAGGTGTAGACGATGTTGGGCACAGCCGACTTCAAGATGATCGATTGAAGAGCCGCTGTGTCCCTCAAGATCTTCAATTTGAAACGTCCCTCCGGATTTGAACCGTTGGCAGAGACAGTTCCAGTATACAGGTGGTTACTGAAAAGAGAAAGATCATTAACATTAACACCAACATTCATCACAGGCTTACCGGACTTAGGAAGAGTTGGTTTGGGTTTCTGTGGGTCAGTGGTTCCCTTGTATTGAGACTTGCCACACTTGTCTATGGTATGTCCATAGAGTCTACAATACTTGCAGTACAATTGCGAGCCAGCTTGATCGGTGCTCACTTTCTCGTAACTGGACCACGACTTCTTACTGGAGGATGGTTCGGGTGTCAGCCGGTGGATGAGGCTGTAAGTGTCAGCCGACTTAGCACACTTCAGGTAGTCGGTTTCTTCTTTACCTGCTAAGTAGAGACGGACAGGAGGCGGCACACGCCTCAAGAATTATTCAACTAGCATCAGGTTGATGAGTTCTGTAAAAGTAGAGACATGTGCTGCTTCCAGCCATTTCATGAAATATCTCCGTTTTGTGTTAGCAAACTCGAGGAAGGTAGTGGTACTTGCCTTCAGGTGGTCACGGAATTTCCTTCGATAACTTTCTGTAGAGAGGAGGTAGGCGTCCAACACTGCTTGTTTCAGAGTCTGGTAGTCATTCTCAGACGCCAAAGTACTGAGTGTGACTGCAGCTCTACCTGTAAGATGGACTCTGAGAAGTGTGGCCCATTGGTCGACAGGCCAACTGAGTTGATTAGCAAGGGTTTCAAAGGTGGTGAAAAACACATCAACTTCTGCTTCTACAAAGGATGGCATTAACTTACTTGCATGTGATATATTAAAACTGACGGGAAGATTGGCAGTAGCTTGCTAGCGTTGAGCGAGGTGTGAAGTTTCCAACGTGTATTCTCGTTGACGACACTCTAGAGCCAGAGTCGCTTGTTGCTTGTCATGTTCACGTTGCATCTCCAACTCGCGTCGTTTTGTTTCAAGCTGTACGCGTTCCCGCTCCTGGAGTGTTTCAAGCTGTACTCTTTCCCGCTCCTGGAGCATTGCAACCTCACGTTCCTGGAGGGCGAGTTCACGTTCCTTGAGGGCGATTTCTCGTTCTTGTTCTTGCCTTCGTATGGCAGCCGCTTCTTTTTGCTGCTCACGTTCAATCTTGGCCAGCTCTAGTTTGAGTTTCATCGTTGCCAAGTCAGTTTTATCTGCAATATAGTAAGTTTCATGAGTTTCAGAGTCTATCTTACCTTGCTCTAAATAGTGATCCAGCAACAGGTTGTGTAGGTCATTTTTGTTGGCTTGGTAGGGAACTTCTAGTTGGTACTCATGTGCAAGAGTTTGTAATCCAGTCCTCTTGGCACGACTTAAAGTCCCTATTTCACCTGCTGGATCTGCACGGAAAGCTTGGAGACGAAACATGGTGAAATTAGCAAATAACTGTACAACGAATATATCGTTATAGTGAATGTCAGAAACAGGACAACGTGGCAACTGGTACCTATCCTGTGGTATCTTTAACAATTAAAGTTAAGTACAAGGTGTTAAATGATTAATTTAAATCAAGGGCGCAGGAAATCTTGTACCCGGTACTCATGTAAGAGGATAAGGGCAAGAAAATCCTACTAACAAATGAAACAGAGTTTCGAAAACAAATGAAACAGTTAATTGCCTCAAAAGTAAAATTTGTAGTCCAAGGATGTAGGCATACCTTGCCGAGTCTCTATAGGACATAAAGCAAGTTTTTCCTACCGAAATTAATATGATACTTACAGAATTAGCGAACTTTTGTGCTCTGAAAAAGTAAGCTAATTCCCTACCGTTGTATGTATCATCATCTCTGACTGACGTGTAGGGGTGCGAGGTGTCAACTGGTGACGAGAACTGCTGCCGAGGCCCCAATTCAGCAACTAAAGTTCGAGCTAGAGGAACTATGGCCCTCTTTGTCCTCCTACAGTCAGATTGCAGAAGATTGGGTGCACTTGACCCGGGGCAGACCACAGTACCAGGGTACCAATATGATGATCTGTCAAAAATGAGAAATATCCAAGGGACAAAGATGGCAAACACGAGTAAAAACACGGAGGGAGAGATGACCAATTAAGAGTATGACTGAGGCCTACAGTCACCACGTAATCCAAAGTTGTCTCACCTTCACCATATGCTACTCTCGTAATGCACAATATACCGCACCATATAAAAAATGAAATTGAATATGAAAAATAGTAAAAGCTACTTTAACAAAGTTAAATACGCTTACCGTAAATTACTACTTGGCACCAGTACCTGAGCGAGGCTCCTAGGACAGGCCCCCATATAATATGTGACGGTAACGCGTTGGTGTTCGGCTGTTCAAAAGCTAGGGGTATGGCCTCGTCACATAGAAAAAAAATAGAAAATTCTGGAACTTCGTCTGTGGTAAGGTAAGGAGAAGACACACAAAACAAAAGTAAATTTTAACAATGAAATTTTAATTACGTTAAAGAAAGCAAAACATGAATAAAATGGACATACAAATTCGTATAATAAAATCAATCAATCAAAGTAATAAGAATAATCAAATGGCAAAATGAAAAGTTACGTTAAGACAAGTGAGCAAATAACCAGTGTATGATAAACAAAGTAAATAGGTGCAGGAATATTGGCTTCAAGCTATCACTTCTCTTAGCACACGTAAGCCAGGGGCTTAGTCTACCAACGAGACGTGTTAACTTGTCGAAAGCACGGGATATTCTGAAGACTGAGGTCGTGGCGGCTCCAGACATCAAGTAGTATGGTGGGTGGAGTGCAGTTGCAGCTGGACCCGCAGCCAATCAGCGAGGAGCAGGCGACAAGACAGGTAGTTTGGTGGTTCGAGGTGGAGCAGGTGTTCCTGGCTGCATACGTTTTGCTCTCTGGCAAACCTTGGAGATGTTGTTGTCGTTGTTGAATATTTCTTCCATATTAGTTGTATATAGATTTGTAGCGACGTATTTTGGAGGGAAGAGCAGGCTCAATCTCTTGAAGGAGATTACCGTCACAATATATATATATATATATATATATATATATATATATATATATATATATATATATATATATATATATATATATATATATATATATATATATATATATATATATATATATATATATGTCGTACCTAGTAGCCAGAACTCACTTCTCAGCCTACTATTCAAGGCCCGATTTGCCTAATAAGCCTAGTTTTCCTGAATTAATATGTTTACTATAATTTTTTTCTTATGAAATGATAAAGCAACCCTTTTCTCTATGTATGAGGTCAATTTTTTTTTATTGGAGTTAAAATTAACGTAGATATATGACCGAACCTAACCAACCCTACCTAACCTAACCTAACCTATATTTATAGGTAAGGTTAGGTTAGGTAGCCAAAAAAAGCTAGGTTAGGTTAGGTTAGGTAGGTTAGGTAGACGAAAAAACATTAATTCATGAAAACTTGGCTTATTAGGCAAATCGGGCCTTGAATAGTAGGCTGAGAAGTGCGTTCTGGCTATTAGGTACGACATATATATATACATATATATATATATATATATATATATATATATATATATATATATATATATATATATATATGTCGTACCTAGTAGCCAGAACTCACTTCTCAGCCTACTACGCAAGGCCCGATTTGCCTAATAAGCCAAGTTTTACTGAATTTATATATTTTCTCTAATTGTTTTCTTATGAAATGATAAAGCTACCCATTTCATTATGTATGAAGTCAATTTTTTTTTATTGGAGTTAAAATTAACGTAGATATATGACCGAACCTAACCAACCTAACCTAACCTAACCTATAAAGATAGGTTAGGTTAGGTTAGGTTAGGTAGCTGAAAAAGTTAGGTTAGGTAGGTTAGGTAATCGAAAAAACATTAATTCATGAAAACTTGGCTTATTAGGCAAATCAGGCCTTGCATAGTAGGCTGAGAAGTGCGTTCTGGCTACTAGGTACGACATTATATATATATATATATATATATATATATATATATATATATATATATATATATATATATATATATATATATATATATATATATATATATATATATATATATATATATATATATATATATATATATATATATATATATATATATATGTCATACCTAGTAGCCAGAACGCACTTCTCTACCTACTATGGAAGGCCCGATTTGCCTAATAAGCCAAGTTTTTACAATTTAATTATTTTTCGACTACCTAACCTACCTAACCTAACCTAACTTTTTCGGCTACCTAACCAACCTAACCTATAAAGATAGGTTAGGTTAGGTTAGGTTAGGTAGGGTTGGTTAGGTTCGGTCATATATCTACGTTAATTTTAACTCCAATAAAAAAAAATTGATCTCGTACGTAATGAAATGGGTAGATTTATCATTTCATAATAACAAAATTTGAGAAAATATATTAATTCAGGAAAACTTGGCTTATTAGGCAAATCGGGCTTTGCATAGTAGGCCGAGAAATACGTTCTGGCTACTTGGTACTGGCTACTGGCCAATATATATATATATATATATATGACAATGTCAGACCACGGAGGAAAAATGAAACAGGAAATTTCCTTAAGTACTTTCGTATATTAAATACATCTTCAGAAGGTGATCTTCACCTTCTGAAGATGTATTTAATATACGAAAGTACTTAAGGAAATTTCCTGTTTCATTTTTCCTCCGTGGTCTGACATTGTCACATTCTTAATCACGTGTTTATTTTCGTGATATACACACACACATATATATATATATATATATATATATATATATATATATATATATATATATATATATATATATATATATATATATATATATATATATATATATATATATATATATATATATATATATATATATATATATATATATATATATATATATATATATATATATATATATATATATATATATATATATATATATATATATATATATATATATATATATATATATATATGACCGAAAAAGTAAGATTAATAATTCTAACACGAATTTTCTCGATTTATCTTACGTTTCTTTTTACTGTTGATGGTAATTCAAAGATCAATTCTCCAAAATTCATTTTTATATCTAGCCTGACGCGACACTTGAGCGCGTTTCGTAAAACTTATTACACTTTCAAAGACTTTAGTTTGCAAACACACAACTGAAACTGAATAGAGCTTACACATCTTCGATTTTATATCTACATTTAGGTGAGGTGGATGAGGTGAAAACAAACTTTCAACAATGGGTATTGAATGGGTATTAAAGTCAAACACAAGACAGAACACGAAACAATGGGTATTGAATGGAAGTATTTGTAGAAAGCCTATTGGTCCATATTTCTTGATGCTTCTATATTGGAGCGCAGTCTTCAAGTGGGTAGAATATAGTTGTGCATTAATTGGCTGTTGATTGCTGGTGTTGACTTCTTGATGTGTAATGCCTCGCAGACGTCAAGCCACCTGCTATCGCTGTATCTATCAATGATTTCTGTGTTGTTTGCTAAGATTTCTCTGGTGATGGTTTGTTTGTGGGAAGAGATTATATGTTCCTTAATGGAGTCCTGTTGCTTATGCATCGTTAAACGCCTGGAAAGAGATGTTGTTGTCTTGCCTATATGCTGTTTTTTTTTGAGGCTTACAGTCCCCAAGGCTTACTATGCCTTCAAATGTCGTCATTTGAAGGCATAGACGACGTTGGTCTCTTTTAAAGCGTTCTGCTTTGTGTCTGGAGAGTTTCTCATGAGTAGGCTGGCCGTTTTTCTGGTTTTATAGTAAATCGTCAGTTGTATCTTCTGATTTTTGTCTGTAGGGATAACGTTTCTACTGACAATATCTTTCAGGACCCTTTCCTCCGTTTTATGGGCTGTGGAAAAGAAGTTCCTGTAAAATAGTCTAATAGGGGGTATAGGTGTTGTGTTAGTTGTCTCTTCAGAGGTTGCATGGCATTTCGCTTTCCTTCTTATGATGTCTTCCACGAAACCATTGGAGAAGCCGTTGTTGACCTGGACCTGCCTTACCCTACAGAGTTCTTCGTCGACTTGCTTCCATTCTGAGCTGTGGCTGAGGGCACGGTCGACATAAGCGTTAACAACACTCCTCTTGTACCTGTCCAGGCAGTCACTGTTGGCATTCAGGCACATTCCTATGTTTGTTTCCTTAGTGTAGACTGCAGTGTGGAAAACTCCGCTCCTTTCCATGACTGTTACATCTAGAAAGGGCAGCTTCCCATCCTTCTCCGTCTCGTAAGTGAAACGCAACACAGAATTCTGCTCAAATGCCTCCTTCAGCTCCTGCAGATGTCTGGCATCAGGTACCTGTGTAAAAATGTCGTCAACATACCTGCAGTATATGGCCGGTTTCAAGTTCATGTCGAATAAGACTTTTTGCTCGATGGTATCCATGTAGAAGTTTGCAAACGGGACACCTAGGGGAGAACCCATGGCGACCCCATCTACTTGCTTATACATGTGTCCATCCGGGCTCAAAAAGGGTGCCTCTTTAGTACAAGCTTGGAGTAGTTTCCATAGACTGTTTTCTGGTATGTCAAGAGGAGTACAGGCCGAATCACGGTACACTCTGTCGGCTATCATCCCGATTGTTTCATCCACAGGTACGTTGGTAAACAGAGATTCTACATCCAACGAGGCTCTTATCCCTGTGGCCCGTGTTCCCTGCAGCAAGTCAACAAATTCCTTTGGAGACTTCAGGCTTCAGGCGCAAGGGACATAAGGAGTCAGCATGCCGTTGGGTCGTTTCGCCAGTCGTACGTGGGTGTGGGTATCTGGCTGATGATTGGCCGAAGTGGGTTTCCAGGCTTGTGTGTCTTGAAATTTCCATACGCATATCCAGGTTTATATTCCCCAATAATCTTTGGCAGGTGGAGTCCAGATTTCTTGGCGTTCACAGTTTCGATCAATAAGGGATAAGAGCCTCGTTGGACGTAGAATCTCTGTTTACCAACGTACCTGTGGATGAAACAATCGGGATGATAGCCGACAGAGTGTACCGTGATCCGGCCTGTACAAATCAACTTTCTGGAGTCCAAATAACATTTTTAAATGAAAGTATGACTAAGCCCATCTCTTTTACATCTCATACCATATGAATAGCCCATCTCCATTACATCTCCTACCATATGAATATTATGGTCTACCAGTTTTAGCCTCTGTATCACATTGTAACTTAACGCGGAAATCTATTTTCTACAGACTAAAATAACATTTATAAATCAGAGTATGACTTAGTCCATCTCCATTACATCTCATATCATATAATATTACTGTCTGCCAGTTTTAGCTCTCTGTAACACAATGTAACGTAACGTAACGTAACGCAAATCAAAATTTTGCAGTCCAAAATATCATTTTGAAATGAAAAGTGAGGCTTAGTTCATCTCCATTACATCTCTTACCATATTAATATTGGTGTCTATCAGTTTTAGCCCCTGTAACACATTGTAACGTAACGCGGAAATCATCAAATTTCTACAGACCAAAATAACATTTTTAAATGAAAGTAAGACTTAGTCCATCTCCATTACATCTCTTACCATATAAATATTAGTGTCTACCAGTTTTAGCCTCTGTAACACATTGTAACGTAACGTGGAAAATCAACTTTGTCTGATGACCAAATAACATTATTGAAAATGTCAACCATGTTTAGCCATTACATCCAAACACAAAGAAAAATATTACCGCTTTTCTTTGAGAAACTTATACGTGGTGATCATATCTCCAGAGTCCACACAATAAGCCACACATCACTCATCTTCTGTTTTCAAATCACAGCTCGCATCTAATTTAATGTTATTTTTTTTTTTTTTGCAGAAACTATGTTTTGAGAATATGCTCAATGTCATCAATTACTATTCGTATCATCAAACTCCTTTTAGTCATCAAAACAAGCAGAGGTGCCGCATAAACCACTAAAGATTTGATGTATGCAAGGTACATCATTTTGACAATTCTGTCACCGACCTGCATTAGCGAGATGACTGTGCGCAACAGTACCCTAGCACTCTTAATAATTTTATTCAAGCACTGTTAACATAGCATAATGTAAGATTTTTTTCACATTTCATATCGCGTGTGTAGATTTAGTTTTAACAAAAAGTGAAACACGAGAGCATGAACTAATAGGGTTGAGATAGGAGGAAAGGCTTTGTGGAAGATAAAAGAGCCGAGGAGACATGTTCCCTACCTACATTACTATTATTTCTTGCAGACCTGCAGACCTGTTCAGAAAAGCAGTCAGTCACTCAGTCAAACATTTTTATAGTTAAAAGTTTTTCATCTTAAAAAAACAGGGACTACTAGTCTTCATTTTTTTCTTCTTTCAAATCAAATAGACGCGAGGGCCACTACCTATTGTTGCTGTCTGTCTGTCTGTCTGTCTATCGCTTGACTAGGTTAAGGACCACAATATCCCACACCATACATGCTACGGGCTCTCACTAGTCAATAAACACAATTTCGTATCATTTCTCTACTAAATAGCACTCCGAATCATCTTTGCACATTTTAATTTTACATTACCACGTGCACAGCCATCAAAGGGGAATCTCACTACTGCACGGATGTCGTGTGTGTGTGTGTGTGTGTTAAATAAAAGGTCCTTACATAGCTTATCATTTTCTTTGAGAAACTTATAAGTGGTGATCATATCTCCCGAGTCCACACAAATAACCCACTTCCATATTGAGAAAGAGAGAGAAGGTAAACATAGCTTGGTTATTGCATCTAGTTTTAAAAAAGGGGTAAGAATAAGAAGAGTCATGTTCCATAAAAATACTTTACAGCAACCATTATTTATGCGCAGTAAGAGGGAAACGGGATCCGCACATACAATTTCCAAGCATTACAACGCTATCGAGGTAAACATAACATAAAGACAATAATGTAGTATGCTATTAATCAGCTAGTCAAAACTTAACATAACAGATATGATTTCACAGAGTTTTTAACCTTTGAAAGTTTTTCAATGTTTTCTCTTCACTTGTGCTAAGTGAGTCAGACAAAATGTGGCATTTCATTATTAGCCAGGCAATACGCTATTAGCTAGATAGTCAAAACATATAACAAACATTATTTCACAGGAATTTTTTCTAGCAAATATGCTTCCTTTAAGCAGTTCAACACATCAGACACCAGCAGTCCGCAAAATTCCCTTTAGTCAATAATCATCCTTTACAGTATTTCTTGAATAAAATAGCATTCCAAAACATAAGTGGACATTTTTATTCACATTGTCGCACTTATAGTCAATAATTTGTTTCGCAGAGTGACAAGTTATGCTTAGTGACGAGATTTCACGGTGAGCATAGTTTAAGAGAGTTCACACTGTATTAATTATGGTCATGGATATGTTATGTTATGTTTATGAAGATCATTACTTCTTATTTTTAACCATTTTTCTTGCCCCCAGCTTTTCAGTCTTCTCATATTCTTTTCAAATAAAGTTTGCCCACTGTTTTCCAGTAGATTGGCTTCACATTACATATGTTAATCAATTTTCAAATTCAGTTCAGTTTCTTTTCATTATCACAGCTTTGTTGTTCCCCTGCCAGTATTTAGTTCAAGACCTCGTATTATCAATGTCATGAATACTACTATCATCAACCATGTATTGGATGTCTCAGACATTCAGTTAACAACTTAGTAAGTGTTTAATGAACGTGAGAATCACTTCATGTGCGCTCATTTTTGTTTAGTTTAAAGTTTTCCATCTTGAATTAATACTACTATCACCAAATATGTATTGGATAGCTCAGGCATTCAGTTAACAACTCACTAAGTGAAAATCACTTCATGTGAGCTCATTTTTAGTTCAGGATAAAGTTTTTCCATCGTGAAATACTATTATCATTAACCAGGTATTGGGTGGCTCTACCATTCAGTTTACAACTCAGTAACTGTTTACTGAACATAGATATCCCTCCATGTGACCTCATTTTTTAGTTTAAAGTTTCTCCATCGTAAATAAAAAATAAAATATTACTATCACCAACCGTGTATTGGGTGGCTCAACCATTCAGTTTACAACTCAGTAACAGTTTACTGAACATAGATATCCCTCCATGTGACCTCATTTTTTAGTTTAAAGTTTCTCCATCATAAATAAAAAATTAAATATTACTATCACAAACCTTGTATTGGCCGGCTCCGGCATTCAGTTTACAACTCAGTAAGTGTTTACTGAATGCAAAATCGCTACATGTGTGGCCATTTAGTTTAAAGTTTCTCAATCTTAAAATATTACTATCGTCATCAATCATGCATTGACTGGCTTAGTCTTTCAGTTTACAACTCAGTGAGTGATAACTAAACATGGAAATTATCACATGTGTGAGCATTTAGTTTAGTATTAAGTTTCACAATCTTAAATTAAATACTATCATCAACCCCGTATTGGGCTCTCGGGCATTCAGTTATCCACTCGGTAAGTGTTTACTGAACGTCGAAATCATTTCCAGTGTGCCCATTTTTTACTTGAACCCGTCTCCACTCCAAACCGGACCTTCGGTCCGAGTCGGGACCCTAGGTCCTGACTATGATGAATCTACACACAGGATTAAGTCTACGGCAAACACACATACATATTCATTTACTATTATCATCATATTCCACTCATATCCTTGTATTTCTTACTCTACCACATAACCCACATACTCTCCTACACCCCCAACAACATGACCTCCCATCTTTCCTGACTGCATACCCAAACACCGGACGCTCACACGCGTCCGACACGCGCCACTTCCGGGAAAATTCCCCCCCCAACCCTTTGCGACTATGACCCGCACCCCACCTGGACCAGCTGGCTCTCATAAAGCCACCTGGCCAGATGGTGCGCCCGGTCGTAGTCCTCAACTTCACTGCTTCCTCCTTTATGAAGTGGTGCTATCTCTGTTGTTTTTAGTATATCAGGAATAACGCCAGTATCTAGGCTTTGTCTCCACAGAATGTGGAGGGCCCGCGATAGTGGTTTTTTACAGTTCTTTATGAATATGGAGTTCCAAGAATCCGGGCCTGGTGCAGAGTGCATAGGCATACTGTTTATGGCTTCTTCAAAATCCAGTGGGGATAGGGTGACGTCTGATATATGATTTGATGTTGGTATCGTATCCATGAAAAATTCATTTGGGTTATCAATCTTTAGTGTGTTTAATGGCTCGCTGAAAACAGAGTCGTACTGCGTCCTCAGTAGCTCGCTCATTTCTTTGTTGTCATCGGTGAAACTTCCATCTCCCTTTCGCAGGGGCCCGATACTAGATGTGGTTTTTGATCTTGATTTTGCATAGGAGAAAAAATATTTCGGATTTCTTTCTATTTCACTGATGGCCTTTTGCTCTCTTTGCCTCTTCTGGGTTTTGTATGATTCTTGTAGCTTCCGTTCAATTGTTTCTATTTCTCTACCTAACCTTCTTCGCCGTTCTTGAGATAGGGTGCGACTCTTAAGTTGTTCCGCGATTCGTTTTCTTCGCCTATATAGGGAACGACGTTCCCGTTCCAATCTGCATCTCTTCCTCTTTTTTCTTAGATGTATGCGGTTTGAACATATTTCTAGTGCTACTGAGCTTATTTTTTCCAGGCACTGGTTCAGGTTTTCATTTTCTAGCTGTTCTTCCCAGTTTATTTCTGTGAAGTCCTGGTTTATTTGCTCCCAGTTTATCTGTTTATTATTGAAGTTGAATTTGCTGAAATCTCCTCCACCGGGAATCTGGACTGGTTTTGAAGGTCTACTCCCCATGGTTGTCATAACTTCTATTAAGTTGTGATCTGAGTAACAGGTATTTGTAATCATTATGTTCCTGATCAATTCATCATTATTAGTGAAAATGAGGTCCAGCGTGTTCTCCTTCCTAGTTGTTTCTACTATTTGCTGGTTTAAGGCAAACCTGTCGCACATCCGTAGCAGGTCTTTTGCATGTGCCTGTTCATTTAGGCTACTTCCTGGTATTCTTTCTGATATTACTGTATTAGCCAGATGCTTCCATTTCAGGTGCTGTAGGTTGAAGTCCCCAAGCAGGATGACGTTCGGAGCTGGATTTGTGAGGTTTTCCAAGCAGTGTTCTATTTTCATTAGTTGGTCTTAAACTGCTGAGGGTTTGCCTCCGGTGACTTATATACAAGGACAATAACTACATTTAAAATCTCCATTTTGATTATCAGCACTTCCACCATATCATTTGAGGTGTTTAGCAGCTCAGTACAGATGAGTGTGTCTTTGATGTAGAGGCTGACCCCACCCTGAAGCCGGAGTTTCCTATCACATCTGAAAAGATTGTACTCTGAGATCCATATTTCACCATCATGGTAGTCCTTTGTGTGGGTTTCTGTTAGGCTGAGGAGTGCGTTCTGGCTTACCAACAGTATTTTCGTAGCTAAACAATACATGTATATTAAAAAGTTTCAAGGCCTTGACAATATTCTCAAACCCAGAGAAATATGGTAAACATAACACATTCTTTGGGCGAATTCTTTCACTGCATATATTATTATAATATGTACGACGTGCTTTACTACGGCAAACTTCCAAAAAACTCAGTGGGTAACAAAGCTTGAGACCAATCGAATCAATATTCTTAAACTCTTCGTCTAAGAATTTTGGACTCACAACTCGAAGAGCTCTTAGATACATTGAAGAAAAAATTTACTTTTTCACATTGTATCTATGCCCTGAAAAATAATGAACATAAGATAAATTTATCGTAGGTTTTCTGTAGACACTAAACTTTAGTGAAAAATCTTCCCTATGAATAAGTACATCTAGGAATGGCAAACATTTATCAATTTCAGTCTCCATAGTAAATTTTATAGAGGTGACTTGTTCATTAAGTTTGGCTACAAATTCGTCTGTGTTTACATCTGAAGGCCATATACACAAAATATCAACAACATATCTAAACCATGGAATGATTCTAGGAGTTATTTTTTAAACAAATATCTTTTCGAAGAATTCCATGTACAAGTTTGAAAGCAATGACGATAAAGGATTCCCCATTGCCATTCCAAAAGTCTGTATATAATAAGCACGTGATTAAAAATGTGACAGTGTCAGACCAGTGATCTGTGTTTCAATTTTCCTCCGTGGTCTGACAATGTAACATTTTTAATCACGTGTTTATTTTCGTGACACACACACACACACACACACACACACACACACACACACACACACACATACATACATACATACATATATATATATATATATATATATATATATATATATATATATATATATATATATATATAATATGCTGGAAAAAGTTGTTAACCTCTCCCTCAACGAATGCCAGTGGAAACAAGCCACTCTTCCTGTTAGGCTCGGTGGCTTTGGTGTCCGCACTGCTACCCAAATTGCTGTCCCAGCCTTCCTGTCTTCCTCCTCAGCATCAGATGACCTGGTTAAGGAAATTCTACCTGACACCCTGAGTGATGTAGCAGGGATACAGGACCCCCACTACACGGAATGCGACACGAAATGGGGTGCCATGGCAGACCCAGCACTCAGACCAGCCATGCCGAAAGCCAAGAAACAATCCAGTTGGGACAGCCCCATTGTAGACAAAGAAGCCACAGCTTTGCTGGAGGCAGCAACAACCCCCAGTGATCGTGCACGCCTCACAGCTGTGCAGGCTCCCCATGCAGGGGACTTCCTTTTGGCAGTCCCTATGTCTGCGACAGGCACACGTCTTGATCCGCAGGAGCTCCGTATTGCAGTCGCTCTCCGTCTTGCTGCCCCTATCCACACTGTTCATAGGTGTATTTGCGGCGAGGCAGATGCTGACGAATATGGACTGCATGGCCTGCACTGTGGAAAATCTGGTGGTTGGCACACTAGACACGACGAAGTCAATGACATCATTAAAAGAAGCCTTGCCTCTGCTCAGTGTCCAGTGGAGAGAGAGCCCCGCAACCTACTGAACCGTGACTCCGTTAGCTTTGCCGGCCGACCAGACGGAATCACACTGCGACCGTGGAAAGGTGGCAGACAGTTGGCATGGGACTATACTTGTGTATCCACCCTGGCAACCACATACATCAGCCTCTCTGCCGGCACAGCAGGAGCCGCGGCGACACGCAGAGAAAGAGACAAGTCAGCCAAATACAGGCAATTAGATCATCGGTACAACTTCATTCCAATAGGGTCTGAGACCCTAGGCCCATGTGGAGAGAGTGCAAGAAGGTTTCTTAAGGATCTTGGTTCCAAGCTCATTGACACCACAAGAGACCCTAGAGCAGCAAGTTTTCTCTTTCAGCGCCTCAGTGTCGCGATCCAGTGGGGAAATGCTCGCTGCATCCTCGGTTCCTGCCCGGCGTCGGAGGAGTTCGAGGAAATCTACAGCCTCTAGGAAGCGAACTTTTTTTTGTGTCCTCTTAATGTTAATTTTTTGTATAAAATCAGATATGTACATAATAAAGTGCATAATAAAGTGTACACCATAAAAAAGGGGGGTGGTAGGAGAAGCGAACACTCTTACGTATTCAGAGTTAAATGGCAAGTTTTTCCCTGAATGCTCTGTGTTCCCTTCTCTGAGGCTGTGGGTCCCTATAATTGCACCAGTGGTGGTACCCCCCCTATATATATATATATATATATATATATATATATATATATATATATATATATATATATATATATATATATATATATATATATATATTAATATATATATATATATATATATATATATATATATATATATATATATATATATTAATATATATATATATATATATATATATATATATATTAATATATATATATATATATATATATATATATATATATATATATATATATATATATATATATATATATATATATACCAGTGGTGGTACCCCCCCTATATATATATATATATATATATATATATATATATATATATATATATATATATATATATATATATATATATATATATATATATATATATATATATATATATATATATATATATTAATATATATATATATATATATATATATATATATATATTAATATATATATATATATATATATATATATATATATATATATATATATATATATATATATATATATATATATATATATATATATATATATATATATATATATATATTTGTATCAACCCATGTATATCTTGTAACCATCAAATGCATAATAAAGCACAAAAAATAAAAAAAGGAAGGGGGTGGTAGGAGAAAAGCACACAGAAACTGTATTGGAGGGGATCTAAACATTCCCTCTAATGCATTATGCGTGGTTTCCTCCGAGGCTATGGGTCCCCCTTCTTCCAGCTAGTAATGGTACTCCCTTCCATTGTGTAAAAAAAAAAAAAAAAAAAAAAATATATATATATATATATCTTGATGCTTCTATATTGGAGCGGAGTCTTGAGGTGGGTAGAATATAGTTGTGCAATAATTGGCTGTTGATTGCTGGTGTTGACTTCTTGATGTGTAGTGCCTCGCAAACGTCAAGCCGCCTGCTATCGCTGTATCTATCGATGATTTCTGTGTTGTTTACTAGGATTTCTCTGGCGATGGTTTGGTTGTGGGAAGAGATTATATGTTCCTTAATGGAGCCCTGTTGCTTATGCATCGTTAAACGCCTAGAAAGAGATGTTGTTGTCTTGCCTATATACTGGGTTTTTTTGAGCTTACAGTCCCCAAGTGGGCATTTGAAGGCATAGACGACGTTAGTCTCTTTTAAAGCGTTCTGTTTTGTGTCTGGAGAGTTTCTCATGAGTAGGCTGGCCGTTTTTCTGGTTTTATAGTAAATCGTCAGTTGTATCCTCTGATTTTTGTCTGTAGGGATAACGTTTCTATTAACAATATCTTTCAGGACCCTTTCCTCCGTTTTATGAGCTGTGGAAAAGAAGTTCCTGTAAAATAGTCTAATAGGGGGTATAGGTGTTGTGTTAGTTGTCTCTTCAGAGGTTGCATGGCTTTTCACTTTCCTTCTTATGATGTCTTCGACGAAACCATTGGAGAAGCCGTTATTGACTAGGACCTGCCTTACCCTACAGAGTTCTTCGTCGACTTGCTTCCATTCTGAGCTGTGGCTGAGAGCACGGTCGACATATGCGTTAACAACACTCCTCTTGTACCTGTCTGGGCAGTCGCTGTTGGCATTTAGGCACATTCCTATGTTTGTTTCCTTAGTGTAGACTGCAGTGTGGAAACCTCCGCCCTTTTCCATGACTGTTACATCTAGAAAGGGCAGCTTCCCATCCTTTTCCATCTCGTAAGTGAAACGCAGCACGGAACTCTGCTCAAATGCCTCCTTCAGCTCCTGCAGATGTCTGACATCAGGTACCTGTGTAAAAATGTCGTCAACATACCTGCAGTATATGGCCGGTTTCAAGTTCATGTCGAATAAGACTTTTTGCTCGATGGTATATATATATATATATATATATATATATATATATATATATATATATATATATATATATATATATATATATATATATATATATATATATATATATATATATATAATATGGTTATTTGCAGGAATCAACCTCACTGAGGATCAAGTCACTCTCCTAAATCTGGATATAAACTGTCACATTATGTTCAGACGAAGTGAGATGGCCTGGAGAGTGGAGATTCTGTTGGACGACATATTCGACCTCGAGAGACAAAAGAAGGTCACCACCAAAGACACCTTAGAAGCAGAACTTATTGCGGAAGGAGGAAAGAATCGAGGCAACTAAAGAAGCACCATACAGTCACCGAGCTCAAAACGGCATCTAAGAGCCTTCGTGAGAACAAGGAGATAGTTGTCAGGAGAGGTGACCAGTCCCCAATATACATCATTCTTAAAAAAGACGAATATCTGGCAAAAATGAACCTCATACTCTCTGACCAAACTAAATTCCAAAGGGTAACGAAGGACACTACAGCCGAATTGAAAGCAAAGGCCAACAAATTGATCGAAACTGTGAACGCCAAGAAATCCGGACTCCACCTGCTAAAGATTATTGGGGAATATAAACCTGGATACGCGTATGGAAATGTCAAGACACATAAGCCTGGAAACCCACTTCGGCCAATCATCAGCCAGATAACCACACCCATGTACAGACTGGCGAAACGACTCAACAGCTTGCCGACTCCTTATGTCCCTTGCGCCTTCAGCCTGAAGTCTCCAAAGGAATTTGTTGACTTACTGCGGGGAACACAGGCCACAAGGATAAGAGCCTCGTTGGACGTAGAATTACTGTTTACCAACATACCTGTGGATGAAACAGTCGCGCACCCTTCTTGAGCCCGGACGGGCACATGTATAAGCAAGTAGATGGTGTCGCCATGGGTTCTCCCCTAGGTGTCCTGTTTGCGAACTTCTACATGGGTACCATCGAGCAAAAAGTCTTAGTCGACATGAACTTGAAACCGGCCATATACTGCAGGTATGTTGACATTTTTACATAGGTACCTGATGTCAGACATCTGCAGGAGCTGAAGGAAGCATTTGAGCAGAGTTCTGTGTTGTTTTTCACTTACGAGATGGAGAAGGATGGGAAGCTGCCCTTTCTAGATGTAACAGTCATGGAAAGGAGCGGAGGTTTCCACACTGCAGTCTACACTAAGGAAACAAACATAGGAATGTGCCTAAATGCCAACAGTGACTGCCCAGATAGGTACAAGAGGAGTGTTGTTAACGCTTATGTCGACCGTGCTATCAGCCATAGTTCAGAATGGAAGCAAGTCGACGAAGAACTCTGTAGGGTAAGGCAGGTCCTAGTCAACAACGGCTTCTCCAATGGTTTCATTGAAGACATCAAAGGAAGGAAAGTGAAACGCCATGCAACCTCTGAAGAGACAACTAACACAACACCTATACCCCCTATTAGACTATTTTACAGGAACTTCTTTTCCACAGCTCATAAAACGGAGGAAAGGGTTCTGAAAGATATTGTTAATAGAAACGTTATCCCTACAGACAAAAATCAGAAGATACAACTGACGATTTACTAAAAATCCAAAAAAACGGCCAGCCTACTCACGAGAAACTCTCCAGACACAAAGCAGAACGCTTTAAAAGAGACCAACGTCGTCTATGCCTTCAAATGCCCTCTTCGGGATTGTAAGCCTCAAAAAACTCAGTATATAGGCAAGACAACAACATCTCTTTCCAGGCGTTTAACGATGCATAAGCAACAGGGCTCCATTAAGGAACATATAATCTCTTCCCACAACCAAACCATCGCTAGAGAAATCCTAGTAAAAAACACAGAAATCATCGATGGATACAGCGATAGCAGGCGGCTTGACGTTTGCGAGGCACTACACATTAAGAAGTCAACACCAGCAATCAACAGCCAATTAATGCACAACTACATTCTACCCACCTCAAGACTCCGCTCCAATATAGAAGCATCAAGAAATATGGACCAATAGGCTTTCTACAATCACTTCCATTTCAATACCCATTGTTTCGTGTTCTGTCTTGTGTTGATGAAATTAATACCCTATTAATGCCACCTCTTGTTCTGTCTTGTGTTGATGAAATTAATACCCCTATTAATGCCACCTCACCCCATCCACCTCACTCAAAAGTAGATATAAACGAAACCAAGAGATGTGTAAGTTCTATTCAGTTGTGTATTTGTAAACTAAAAGTCTTTGAAAATGTAATAAATTTTACGAAACGCGCTCGTGTCGCGTCAGACTAGAAATAAAAATGAATTTTGGAGAATTGATTTTTGATTTACCTCCAACAGTGAAAAGAAATGTACGAAAGATTGAGAAAATTCGTGTTAGAATTATTAATCTTACTTTTTCGGTCATATTTAATAATATATGTCTACAGGAAAGACTCCTACCAAAATATACTAATATATTATACATATATATATATATATATATATATATATATATATATATATATATATATATATATATATATATATATATATGCGAACAAGCCTGAATGGTCCCCAGGACAATATGCAACTGAAAACTCACACCCCAGAAGTGACTCGAACCCATACTCCCATGAGCAACGCAACTGGTATGTACAAGACGCCTTAATCCACTTGACCATCACGACCGGACAGATCCATGTGGGTCGTCCCACGCTGGCCGCCAGGTCAGGTCACTCCAGCGGTCCTCCACACTGTATATGCACCCGTGATCCACCAGCTCCACTTTGGTTTCTTCGCACTATCGCTAGCGATATGACTATGCTATGTAGCATCCTGCTAGCTACACACTGCAAGAGGCCAAATACTATGATCCAGCCTCTATACTCCTTCAATGTCCCGAGAAATTGACGAATTTCCGCCGACCTCACTAATAGTGTATGTCTCCTACCGTTGGCGGCCTACTACTCTGTGTTCTCGCCTAATTGTACTTACCTAATTGTGCTTGCGGGGGTTGAGCTTTGGCTCTTTGGTCCCGCCTCTCAACTGTCAATCAACTGGTGTACAGATTCCTGAGCCTACTGGGCTCTATCATATCTACTTTTGAAACTGTGTATGGAGTCAGCCTCCTCCACATCACTCCCTAGTGCATTCCATTTATTAACTACTCTGACACTGAAAAAATTCTTTCTAACGTCTCTGTGGCTCATCTGGGTACTAAGTTTCCACCTGTGTTCCCTTGTTCGTGTCCCACCCATGCTGAAGAGTTTGTCTTTGCCCACCCTGTCAATTCCCCTGAGAATTTTGGAGGTGGTTATCATGTCTTCTCTTCTGTTTTCCAGGGATGTGAGGTTCAGCTCCTTTAGACTTTCCTCGTAGCTCAATCCTCTCAGTTCCGGGACGAGCCTGGTGGCATACCGCTGAATCTTCTCTAACTTTGTCTTGTGTTTAACTAGGTATGGACTCCAGGCTGGAGCTGCATACTCCAGGATTGGTCTTACATAATTGGTATACAGGGGTCTGAAAGATTCCTTACACAAGTTTCTGAAGGCAGTTCTTATGTTGGCCAGTCTAGCATATGCCGCTGATGATATTCTTTTGATGTGGGCCTCTGGGGACAGGTTCGGTGTGATATCAACCCCCAGATCCTTCTCTCTATTTGACTCTTGCAGGATTTCCCCTCCCAGATGATACCTTGTGTTCAGCCTCCTGCTCCCTTCGCCTAATTTCATCACCTTACACTTTCCCGAGTTGAACTTTAGCAGCCATTTTCTAGACCGTTCCTCCAGTTTATCCAGGTCATCCTGTAGTCTCTGTCTATCTTCATCCTTCTTGATTCTTCTCATAATTTTTGTATCATCAGCAAACATCGAGAGGAATGAGTCTATACCCTCTGAAAGATCGTTCACATATTTTAGAAACAGGATGGGTCCAAGTACTGAGCCCTGTGGGACTCCGCTGGTGACATCTCGCCACTCTGATGTCTCCCCCCTCACCGTTACCCGCTGTTTCCTGTTGCTTAAGTACTCCCTTATCCACTGGAGCACCTTCCCTTTTACTCCTGCCTGTTGCTCCAACTTTTTTAACAGCCTTTTATGGGGTACTGTGTCAAAGGCTTTTTGGCAATCCAGGAAAATGCAGTCGGCCCACCCTTCTCTTTCCTGCCTAATTTTCGTTGCCTGGTCATAAAATTCTATTAAACCTGTGAGGCACGATTTACCATCCCTGAACCCATGTTGGTGGTGCGTTACAAAGCTATTTCCCTCCAGATGCTCTGCGAGCCTTTTCCTCACGATCTTCTCCAGCACCTTGCATGGTATACAAGTTAAGGAAACTGGCCTGTAATTCAGTGCCTCTTCCCTGTCACCCTTCTTGTATATTGGGACCACGTTAGCTGTCTTCCAACTTTCTGGTAAGTCTCCTGTTTCCAGTGACCTGCTATACACCATAGAGTGGCACACTTAGTGCTTCTGCACCTTCCTTTAGTATCCATGGTGAGATTCTATCAGGCCCAACAGCCTTTGTCACATCCAGCTCCAGCAGACACCTTTTGACCTCATCACTGGTGAGGTCAAATTCCTCCAAGGTTGCTTGGTTTGCCGCCTCCTCATTTAGTGCAGGGGCTTCTCCTTGTTCTATTGTGAAGACCTCCTGGTATCTTTTGTTGAGTTCTTCACACACCTCCTTGTCATTCTCTGTGTATCTGTTCTCCCCTTTCTGCAGCTTCATCACTTGTGCCTTCACTGCTGTTTTCCTCCTGATGTGGCGGTGGAGCAGCTTTGGTTGGGTCTTGGCTTTATTCTCGATGTCATTTTCAAACTGTCTCTCTGCTTCCCTCCTCACTCTGATGTACTCATTTCTGGCCCTCTGGTATCTCTCCCTGCTCTCTGGTGTTCTGTTATTTCTGTAGTTTCTCCATGTTCTTTTACTCAGTTGTTTCGCTACCTTACATTCCTGGTTTAACCATGGGTTTTTCTGTTGTTTTTCGTTTTTCTCCTTTTGGACGGGGATAAACCTGTCTGCAGCTTCCTGGCACTTCTGGGTGACAAAATCCATCATGACCTGCACATTCTTGTCTCTAAGTTCTGTTTCCCATGGTATTACCCTGAGGAAGTTCCTCATCTCGTCATATTTTCCTCTTCGGTAATTCAGTCTTTTCCCCTCCACTCCCATCCTTCGATAGGTTATCCCTACCTCCACCAAGTACTCAAAGGTCAGTACACTGTGGTCACTCATTCCTATGGGGGCTTCAACTTTGACTTCCCTTATTTCTGACTCATTCAGGGTGAATATCAAGTCGAGTCTAGCTGGTTCATCATTGCCTCTCACTCTTGTGGGTTCCTTGACATGCTGGCTCAGAAAATTCCTTGTTGTCACTTCCAAGAGTTTAGCTCGCCACGTATCTGCACCACCATGTGGGTCCCCATTCTCCCAGTCTATCTTTCCATGGTTGAAATCACCCATGATTAAGAGTCTTGAGCCATTTCTGCAAGCAACTGAAGCTGCTCTCTCTATTATATTAATGGTTGCCATGTTGTTCCTATCAAACTCCTGTCTAGGTCTTCTGTCATTTAGGGGAGGGTTGTAAATGACTGTCACTATTATCTTAGGTCCACCCATTGTTATAGTTCCTGTTATGTAATCTCTGAATCCATCACAGCCCGGAATTTCCATCTCATCAAAACTCCAGTCCTTCCTTATCAGCAGGGCCACTCCTCCACCTCCTCTCCCTTCCCTCTCTTTCCTTGTGTGTGTGTACTCACCTAGTTGTACTCACCTAGTTGTGCTTGCGGGGGTTGAGCTCTGGCTCTTCGGTCCCGCGTCTCAACTGTCAATCAACAGGTGTTCAGGTTCCTGAGCCTATTGGGCTCTATCATATCTACACTTGAAACTGTGTATGGAGTCAGCCTCCACCACATCACTTCCTAATGCATTCCATTTGTCAACCACTCTGGCACTAAAAAAGTTCTTTCTAATATCTCTGTGGCTCATTTGGGCACTCAGTTTCCACCTGTGTCCCCTAGTGCGTGTGCCCCTTGTGTTAAACAGCCTGTCTTTATGAACCTTGTCGATTCCCTTGAGGATCTTGAATGTGGTGATCATGTCCCCCCTAACTCTTCTGTCTTCCAACGAAGTGAGGTTTAATTCCCGTAGTCTCTCCTCGTAGCTCATACCTCTCAGCTCGGGTACTAGTCTGGTGGCAAACCTTTGAACCTTTTCCATTTTAGTCTTATGCTTGATTAGATATGGACTCCATGCTGGTGCCGCATACTCCAGGATTGGTCTGACATATGTGGTATATAATGTTCTGAAAGATTCCTTACACAAGTTTCTAAAGGCCGTTCTTATATTAGCCAACCTGGCATATGCTGCTGCTGTTATCCTCTTGATATGAGCTTCAGGGGACAGGTCTGGCGTGATATCAACCCCCAGGTCTTTCTCTCTCTCGGACTCATGAAGTATTTCATCTCCCAAGTGATACCTTGTATCTGGTCTCCTGCTTCCTACCCCCTATCTTCATTACATTACATTTGCTTGGAATAAACTCTAACAGCCATTTGTTCGACCATTCCTGCAGCTTGTCCAGGTCTTCTTGAAGCCTCAAGCTGTCCTCCTCTGTCTTAATCCTTCTCATAATTTTGGCGTCGTCAGCAAACATTGAGAGGAATGAGTCTATACCCTCTGGGAGATCATTTAAGTATATCAGAAACAGGATAGGTCCAAGTACAGAGCCCTGTGGGACTCCACTGGTGACTTCACGCCAGTCTGAGGTCTCACCCCTCACTGTAACTCTCTGCTTCCTATTGTTTAGGTACTCCCTTATCCACTGGAGCGCCCTACCAGTTACTCCTGCCTGTTTCTCCAGCTTATGCATCAACCTTTTATGGGGTACTGTGTCAAAGGCTTTCCGACAGTCCAAAAAAATGCAGTCCGCCCACCCTTCTCTTTCTTGTTTAATCTTTGTCACCTGATCGTAGAATTCTATCAATCCTGTAAGGCAAGATTTACCCTCCCTGAACCCATGTTGATGGGTTGTCACGAAGTCTCTTCTCTCCAGATGTGTTACTAGGTTTTTTCTCACAATCTTCTCCATCACCTTGCATGGTATACAAGTTAAGGACACTGGCCTGTAGTTCAGTGCCTCTTGTCTGTCACCCTATTTGTATATTGGTACTACATTAGCAGTCTTCCATATTTCTGGTAGGTCCCCCGTTTCCAGTGACCTACTATACACTATGGAGAGTGCTAGGCAAAGTGCTCCTGCACACTCTTTCAATACCCATGGTGAGATTCCATCCGGCCCAACAGCTTTTCTCACATCCAGCTCCAATAGGTGCTTCTTGACCTCATCTCTTGTAATTTCGAACCTATCCAAGGTTACGTGGTTTGCTGCCACCTCTTCTAGTGGCGCGACATTTCCCTGCTCTATTGTAAAGACCTCCTGGAACCTTTTGTTGAGTTCTTCACACACCTCTTTGTCATTCTCTGTGTACCTGCCCTCGCCCACCCTAAGTTTCATCACCTGTTCCTTCACTGTTGTCTTCCTCCTGATGTGACTGTGTAGTAGCTTTGGTTCGGTCTTGGCTTTATTAGCTATATCATTTTCATACCTTTTCTCAGCTGCTCTTCTCACACTGACATACTCGTTCCTGGTTCTCCGGTATCTCACTCTACTTTCTGGTGTTCTGTTATTACGGAAGTTCCTCCATGCCCTTTTGTTCAGCTCCTTTGCTTTCATACATTCCTTATTATACCACGGATTCTTCCTTTGCTTCTCTGTTTTGTCCTGTCGGGCTGGGACAAACCTGTTTACAGCCTCCTGACATTTTTTGGTGACATAGTCCATCATGTCTTGTACGGACTTGGTTCCGAGTTCTGTGTCCCAATGTATATCCCATAGGAATTTATTCATTTCCTCATAGTTTCCCTTTCGGTACGCCAGCCCTTTGGTTCCCAGTTCTTTTTTGGGGGTGATAATTCCCAGCTCAACCAGGTACTCAAAGCTCAATACACTATGATCACTCATTCCCAAGGGGGCTTCCAACTTAACTTCCCTTATATCCGACTCATTTAGGGTAAATATCAGATCAAGCAAGGCTGGTTCATCCCCTCCTCTCATTCTTGTCGGTGCCTTGACGTGTTGACTTAGAAAGTTTCTTGTTGCCACATCCAGCAGCTTAGCTCTCCATGTGTCTGGGCCTCCATGTGGGTCTCTGTTCCCCCAATCTATCTTCCCATGGTTTAAGTCTCACATGATTAGAAGTCTGGATCCGTTCCTGCTAGCCACAGAAGCTGCTCTCTCTATTATATTGATGGTGGCCAAGTTGTTTCTATCATATTCCTGTCTGGGTCTTCTGTCATTCGGTGGGGGGTTATATATGACCACTATTATAATTTTCTGTCCTCCAGTTGCTATGGTGCCTGAAATGTAGTCACTGAAACCTTCACAGTTCTGAATTACCATCTCTTCGAAACTCCAACCTTCTCTTAGTAGCAGAGCTACACCACCTCCTCCTCTCCCTTCTCTCTCTTTCCTCACTACATAGTAGCCCTGTGGAAACACTGCGTTTGTTATGATTTTCGTTAACTTTGTTTCTGTGAGTGCTATTATGTCTGGGTTTTCTTATAGTGCCCATTCTCCAAGTTCACTTGTTTTATTTGAAATCCCATGTATGTTAGTGTACATCGCCTTGAAGCTCACTTTCTTCTGTTCATTTTCATGTCCTTTTCTTGGCAAGCATTCTGCTGGTGTGGGAAGCTGTTCCGTGGGTGAGAGGATCTGTGAGGTGGTTTGCAGGGTCTCAGAGGATTTTGGGGGGGGGGGGGGGGTTAAGGGAAGGGGGGACAGGTAGTGTGTGGTTTAAGGAGGTAGGGGGGACATGGAGGATACGGGGTGAGGGGGGAGGAGGGATAGGGAGGGTATGGGATGAAGGGGGAGGGGGGACAGGGGAAAAAAGGTGGGAGGGGGGACATGATGGGAATGGGGAATGGGTGTCAGGGTCAGAATGGGGTGGGGAGGGGTAGGGAGGGTGTGTGTGTGTGTGTGTGTGTGTGTGTGTGTGTGTGTGTGTGTGTGTGTGTGTGTATATGTGTGTGTATTCACCTAATTGTGCTTGCGGGGGTTGAGCTCTGGCCCTTTGATCCCACCTCTCAACTGTCAATCAATTGATGTACAGATTCCTGAGTCTAATGGGCTCTATCAGATCTACATTTGAAACTGTGCATGGAGTCAGCCTCCACCACATCACTGCCTTACGCATTCCACCTATTAACTACTCTGACACTGAAAAAGTTCTTTATAACGTCCCTGTGGCTCATTTGGATACTCAGTTTCCACCTGTGTCCCCTAGTTCGTGTTCCACCCATGTTAAATAGTTTATCTTTATCTACCCTGTCAATTCCTCTGAGAATTTTATAGGTATTGATCATGTATCCCTTTACTCTTCTGTCGTCTAGTGTCGTGAGGTGCATTTATCGCAGCCTTTCTTCGTAACTCATGCCTCTTAGTTCTGAGACTAGCCTATTGGCATATCTTTGAACTTTTTCCAGCTTCGCCTGTGTATGTGTGTGTGTGTGTGTGTGTGTGTTTGTATGTGTGTGTGTGTGTGTGTGTGTGTGTGTGTGTGTGTGTGTGTGTGTGTGTGTGTGTGTGTGTGTGTGTGTGTGTGCGTGTAATTACCTAAGTGTAATTACAGGATGAGAGCTACGCTCGTGGTGTCCCGTCTTCCCAGCACTCTTTGTCATATAATGCTTTGAAACTACTGACGGTCTTGGCCTCCACCACCTTCTCACCCAACTTGTTCCAACCATCTACCACTCTGTTTGCGAAAGTGAATTTTCTTATATTTCTTCGTCATCTGTGTTTAACTAATTTATATCTATGACCTCTTGTTCTTAAAGTTCCAGGTCTCACGAAATTTTCCCTATCGATTTTATCAATTCCTGTTACTATTTTGTATGTAGTGATCATATCACCTCTTTTTCTTCTGTCTTCCAGTTTTGGCATATTTAATGCCTCTAACCTGTCCCCGTAACTCTTGCTCATCAGTTCTGGGAGCCAATTAGTAGCATGTCTTTGCACATTTTCCAGTTTGTTGATCTGCTTCTTAAGATATGGGCACCACACAACCGCTGCATATTATAGCTTTGGCCTAACAAAAGTCGGGAACAATTTCTTTAGTATATCGCCATCCATGTATTTAAAAGTGTGTGTGTGTGTGTGTGTGTGTGTGTGTGTGTGTGTGTGTGTGTGTGTGTGTGTGTGTGTGTGTGGGAAGGAGAAGCAGGGAGGTAATTAGCATAGATCTTACTGCATTAGAGAACCGCCGTACTCAAGCTGCAAATTTACTTTGTAAATTAACCAAAATTCTTTCTCCCAGAACTCAGCAATGAAATTTAAAAGTTTAACCTGCTTAATGTATTCTGTTTTACATCAGATTAGAATAATGGTTTGTTCCTCTTCCTTCAGTGAATATATCATCCAAGTCTTGATTTTTTTTAGCAGTTGCCAAATGAGCCAAGTTCCATCAAAGATTATTTTCAAGGTAAAAATATATCTATTACATTAATAGATACATTCAATTCAACTCCTATGTTATGCTTTTTGTATATTTTGAACCTCAAGCAAACTTAACTAACTCACCTAACTTGAATATGTTGATTAATCCTAAGTACTGTACAACTTAACTAAAATTCGTTTGTTATATACGTATTTAATTTTTTTTTTTTTAATTTTGCATACTTGAGTTCAATATATTTTTGTTATAAAAAAAACTGAAAAAAAATAATAGTTTTGGGTCCAGATGATGTGCAGAAAATCGTCGTTGGGGTTCACTATTGGTACTGCCAGTTGGCACTCGTCTCTCTCTTGTGTCAACCCCGAATGACCATGTTGGGCACACACCCCACAGCACGATCCCAGCATGCGACAGAATTTGATGAAAGACTGTACCCTAGACGCACCACCAGTGTTGCCGGCTGTTGGTTGGTTATGGTGTTTGCATGGTAACATTTGTACTCCAGGAGTCGCCAGTACTTTCAAGGCAATTGATGGTAGTGCTAGCGGTTTGTGGTAGCCAGTGGGGTGATCCCTTCCCTCCCAGGTTCGAATCTCTTCAGAATCATAGAGTTTAGATAATATATATATATATATATATATATATATATATATATATATATATATATATATATATATATATATATATGATCGATGTTCCCTTCGGGAATCTTAATTTTAAGATGAATAGGAAAACCAGGGATATACTGAACATCTTGTTTCAGATTCTTTACTTTAAAATGCATAACGTTTCGAATACTTCTCGTATTCATCATCAGATCTAAAAGAAAAAACAGAAATCACAATCAAATAACTAGTAAACAAAGAACTCATACTGAACTTTGCCTATCAAAGAAAGGAAAATGCTTAAAAAACAAAACACTTAAGCGCACTTAAAGTGATCAATACAAATAAAACTTATTAACTGTCACATATATAAAAGCTAATTTAAAAATCCATTAGACTACAAGACGAGATTTATAACTACTAAAACAAACCGTTCTATTAAACTTACGTGAAGTGATCAGAAGTGAAACTTGATACCTAACACATAGATACTAAACACTATAACAAATATTCATATAATGACTACATATCTACAAAAAATGTATATAAAATACAAACAGAATAAACGACAATTATAAAGTACTAACCAAAATCTTATAAAAACTCAAAAATTAAATAAAATTAAATACCAAAAAATGTATTATATATCCTTAATAAAAGATTATAATAATGTACAATGTCAAGACTTGAAATAAGTAAGAAAGGGCAAAGGCATGATAAACTAAACAAAATTATAATAAAATTAAACTACCAGAATGAACTATAAATCAATTTACAGGGCCTACTGTGCACTATACAGTGTACAATTGAACAGCTGAAAGGTTGCTATTTAACAGAGGCCGCCGCTCCTTTATATATAAGGATTCCATTACTCTCAAATCTGACTGGCCATTCATACAAGTGTCCAGAATTTTAAAATCAGATTCCAGCAGAGAATGATTAAACTCATAACAATGGTTTCTAATCTCCGAAAATGCTGGTTTAGACAATGGTAATCCAGTCCTAAAAGATAATCCCCGGTGCTCAAGTATCCTTATCTTAAAGTTCCGAATGGAACTCCCGATATATCCAGCATTACAGCTGGAACAATTATACATATATACGACATTTGAGCCCAAGGGGGTAGGCACTTTATCTTTAAATTTAAAATAAGAGCCTATGGTATTTGTGTTGACAAAAATAAATCTAAAGTCTACTTGAGGATAATAATGCTGCAACAGTCTCCTCAAACGACTCCTTACAGACAAACTAATAGTGCCATAAAATGGTAATTTAATATATTTAAGATCCCTTTCTACTGTAGTAATCCTACACGATGGGTGAAACTTCTTATTTAAGAAATTCCTTATAAAGGTATAAACCATATGCAAAGGATAACCATTATTTAAAAAAAATTCACAAGAAAATTAATTTCTTTATCAAAGTTATTCCAATTTGAACATAAAACAAAGGCCCTATTCAGTAGAGTGTTAATTGCATTTTTCTTAGAAATATCAGGAACAAAAGAATTAAAATTTAAACCTAAACCAGTAAAAGTTGGTTTCCTAAAAACATTAGTGTTGAACCCATTAAGGGTATTCACTTTTACATCAAGAAACGACAATGAATTGTCCACTTCACACTCTGCAGTAAAACGTATATTACTATGTTGTGCATTAAGATACTCTCTAAATTTCTCAATATGACATTGGTCCCTGAATATCAAAAAAGTGTCATCTACATATCTCCTGTACAAGACTGATTTAAAGGCCAAAGGACAATTATCAAGCCAATTTATTTCATGAAAACTCAAAAAAGCATTAGCCAGTGCAGGACCTAAAGGAGACCCCATTGCTACTCCATCAATTTGTTTATAATATTTATTATTAAACATAAAGACGGAGTCTTTAACCGCTATTTCTAACAGCCGTCTGAATATTTTACTACAAAATCCAGACACTAAGTTAGTGTCAGCAAATAATTGATTCACACAGATATCAATGGTTTCCAACAAAGGAATATTAGTAAAAAGTGATTCAACATCGAAACTGGCCATTATAGTTGGGAACTCAAAATTTAAAGAGGAAAGTTCTTTTACAAAATCCTGAGAATTTCTCACAGTAAATTCATTATGCGTTAATGGTTCTAATAATGGAACCAGAAACTTTGCCAGTTTATAATTAAAAGTGCCAATCGCTGATAAAATAGGACGAATCGGTATACCTGTTTTATGAACTTTAGGTAACCCGTATAAGATGCCTGGCTTAGAGCCAGTTGCAAGTAATTTTGTATAATCAAAATGAGAGTCTTTCAGACTTCTTAAAACTCTATTTAGTTTATCCTCACATTTCAAAATATACGAAAAAAGGTCTATATCAACTAACGTAAATTTAGAGGGGTCTTCTAACAACCTTTCAACCTTATGCACATACTCTAACTTGTCCAAAACCACTATACCCCTACCTTTATCTGGTCTGGTAATACAAATACTTCTATCATTCTTTAAGCCATTAATACAGTCTAATTTCCTTTTGTCAAAAGGAGGGAATGTAGATTTATATTTACCAAAGTCATTAAAGACTTCATATGCTAAGGAAGAAACAGTACTGATGATATTGGTCCAACTATAATTTGTACCAGTCCTTAGGGTACAAGTTTTCAATGTATTGCATAACCGCTCAAAACCTAAAAAATGATTAACAAATTTAGGTTTATTTGAACAAATTTAGGATACTTGAGCACCGGGGATTATCTTTTAGGACTGGATTACCATTGTCTAAACCAGCATTTTCGGAGATTAGAAACCATTGTTATGAGTTTGATCATTCTCTGCTGGAATCTGATTTTAAAATTCTGGACACTTGTATGAATGGCCAGTCAGATTTGAGAGTAATGGAATCCTTATATATAAAGGAGCTGCGGCCTCTGTTAAATAGCAACCTTTCAGCTGTTCAATTGTACACTGTATAGTGCACAGTAGGCCCTGTAAATTGATTTATAGTTCATTCTGGTAGTTTAATTTTATTGTAATTTTGTTTAGTTTATCATGCCTTTGCCCTTTCTTACTTATTTCAAGTCTTGACATTGTACATTATTATAATCTTTTATTAAGGATATATAATACATTTTTTGGTATTTAATTTTATTTAATTTTTGAGTTTTTATAAGATTTTGGTTAGTACTTTATAATTGTCGTTTATTCTGTTTGTATTTTAAATACATTTTTTGTAGATTTGTAGTCATTATATGAATATTTGTTATAGTGTTTAGTATCTACGTGTTAGGTATCAAGTTTCACTTCACGTAAGTTTAATAGAATGGGTTGTTTTAGTAGTTTTAAATTTCGTCTTGTAGTCTAATGGATTTTTAAATTAGCTTTTATATATGTGACAGTTAATAAGTTTTATTTGTATTGATCACATTAAGTGCGTTTAAGTGTTTTGTTTTTTAGGCATTTTCCTTTCTTTGATAGGCAATTATATTCAGTATGAGTTCTTTGTTTACTAGTTATTTGATTGTGATTTCTGTTTTTTTCTTTTAGATCTGATGATGAATACGAGAAGTATTCGAAACGTTATGCATTTTAAAGTAAAGAATCTGAAACAAGATGTTCAGTATATCCCTGGTTTTCCTATTCATCTTAATATATATATATATATATATATATATATATATATATATATATATATATATATATATATATATATATATATATATATATATACTGCCAGGAGCAACGCAACTGGGATGTACAGAGACGCCTTATGGGTTCGAGTCACATCTGGGGTGTGAGTTTTCAGTTGTATATAGTCCTGGGGACCATTCAGGCTTGTTTGCATTTGTGTTCCTCACGTGTTCCCCAAAGAATGAGGTGATTTGATAAAATGCTATGCCCAAGATTACCATCCGAGTGCCGGCGGGGAAGTGGTTCAAATAGCTTCGGCTATCACTTCCTTATGTCCGGTCGTGATGGTCAAGCGGATTAAGGCGTCCCTGTACATACCAGTTGCGTTGCTCCTGGCATTATGGGTTCGAGTCACTTCTGGGGTGTGAGTTTTCAGTTGTATATAGTCCTGGGGACCATTCAGGCTTGTTTGCATTTGTGTTCCTCACGTGTTCCCCAAAGAATGAGGTGATTTGATAAAATGCTATGCCCAAGATTACCATCCGAGTGCCGGCGGGGAAGTGGTTCAAATAGCTTCGGCTATCACTTCCTTATGTCCGGTCGTGATGGTCAAGCGGATTAAGGCGTCCCTGTACATACCAATTGCGTTGCTCCTGGCAGTATGGGTTCGAGTCACTTCTGGGGTGTGAGTTTTCAGTTGTATATAGTCGCATATATATACAGTTGTATATATATGTATATATATATATATATATATATATATATATATATATATATATATATATATATATATATATATATATATATATATGTATATATATATGGGGTGTGAGTTTTCAGTTGTATATAGTCGCATATATATACAGTTGTATATATATGCGACTGAAAACTCACACCCCAGAAGTGACTCGAACCCATACTGCCAGAAGCAACGCAACTGGTATATACAGGACGCCTTAATCCGCTTGACCATCATGACCGGACATAAGGAAGTGATAGCTGAAGCTATTTGAACCACTTCCCCACCGGCACTCGGGTGGGTAATCTTGGGCATAGCATTTTATCAAATCACCTCATTCTTTTGGGCACACGTGAGGAACACAAATGCGAACAAGCCTGAATGGTCCCCCAGCACTATATGCGACTGAAAACTCACACCCCAGAAGTGACTCGAACCCATACTGCCAGGAGCAACGCAATTGGTATCTACAGGACTTATGTCCTTATGTCCGGTCGTGATGGTCAAGCGGATTAAGACGTCCTGTAGATACCAGTTGCGTTGCTGGTATCTACAGGAAAATAATGCACCTATATTCAGATCAAATTAGGTTTTTTATACCGGAAATATGCCAATTACTGAAAACGGCGATGGGTCATATTTTGCGTGATCCCCCCTGCAGTTTTAAAAATATGTGAAATGTCGGAAATATGACTCCTGAGCGTGATTTTTTTCCGAATTCTGACTCTTTGCACCTTTCGACTTGATAATGGCTCAGGACGGAACGAAACGTCGTCGTCTCTTCACTTTCTATTGTGTGGTTTGGTCAACATTTTTCAGCGACGTTATTTTAACTCATCTACTTATGGATGCCACACGAAAGCGTCTTACTCTGTTTAATTTGTTCCATGCTCTACCCTCCTTTAAACAGCCTTATCGCGCCCTCGAGTCTTCCCTTCTTGCTGCCAAACGTCGAAAGAACCAGCTCAGGTTTCTCAAAGACTGTCTGGCGGAGCAAGTTATCTCACTTTCTCCAGTTCAATACTTCGGGTTTTGCTTTCCTGAACACGCCCGCCTTCTTCTTCAAGAAGGCTTTTCTAACAGTACGTCAACATCAACGATTTCTGTCTTCTTCTCTTCCCGTTCATCTATGCAATATTCTATTTCCCATTGCATTTGAAACTGCTCACGTCTCCTCTTCCCACTACTCCTCCACACTACACAGCAAACTTCAGCGCCTGATTTCCAACAGTCTTTGGGCTAAATACTCTCTCTCTGACTGTGTTACCAACCTTTCATCTTCCCCTCTTTCTAAACACCAGCAATAACTTCTCGAACTTGGTCTTTATTTTGCTACTTTTCCTGGCCCGCGCTGCGGCATTGACCTCATTAGTTCCTATGAAAGTTTGTCAGTTCTAACTCTAGAACTCTTTCGGACCTGTCTGCCTTCACCACCTTCCTCGTCGCTTACAGCTTGCCCTTGCCTCCTTGAAATCAAACAAACTACATTCTTTTCCTTCCTTCAGACAAAGGCAATTCGGTGGTTGTCCTTGACCGTGAAGACTACCTCCAGAAAACCGATGTCTTGCTCTCAGACTCCCGCACATACGCCCCTTTGTCTTCTAACTCTCGGGATCGCCTTAAAACTTCCTTCAACCACAAACTAAGTCAGCTCTCTTGTCTTTGACCTCCTGACTTCGATCTCATCAGACGTTTCCGTGTCATCTGCCCTTCTCTTCCTTATTTCTATGATCTACCTAAGACTCATAAACCTGGTGTTCCTCTTCGTCCAATCATTTCTTCAAGGGGCTCTGAAGGCTATCCTCTTGCCTCCTGGCTCGCTAAAACTCTGACGCCTTACCTTGACACTTTTTCTCCTGCCCACCTTCGTCACTCTCAGGACTTCATAGAAAGACTGCGCCTGCAACACTCTTTAACTAACTAGTTAAAGTTAGTTGAGGCTAACCCATAACGACACTTTTGGTGTCGCTATGGGTTCCCCTCTCTCCCCTGTTCTTGCTAATTTCTACATGGAATACTTCGAAACTGTTCTTCTTCCTTCTATTGTTACTCGTCTCTCTCTCTGGTTTCGCTATGTTGATGACTTTTTGTTTTATGGCCTCATGACCTTAGTCTTTTCCAGCCTTTTCTCTCCTCTCTTAACAATCTGGCTCCTTCTATCCATTTCAAAGTCTAATGGGAATCTAATTCCCTCCTTTCTTTTCTTGACGTTCATGTTCACAGCTCTGTTTCCCGGTTCCCTTTCTCTGTCTACCGTAAACCCATGTATAGTGGCATGTACATTCACTTATTTTCCTACCATCCTCCTTCTGTTAAGAAAAGGGTCCTCGTCTCTCTCTTCCTCCGCGCTCTAAGCATCAGCTACCCCCAGATTCATGATTCTGAAATTGTCTTTCTCTTCAAGTCATTCTTTCGCCTTAGTTACCCTTTACAGTTTATCAACTGTGCCTATTCTCAAGTTAAGCGAAATTTCTCTCTTCCTAAACCTGCTTTCAACACTAGTAGCACTGTGCTCTGCCTTCCCTTCATATCTGAACTCAAAACTTTTACTAATACCTTTCGTCTTCTTGACATAAAGATCTCTTTTCGACAAACTAACCCTCTTCGTAGCAATCTAGTTCACACTGCGCCTCCTGCTTCTAATGCTGCTGGTGTCTACTCTATTTCCTGTTCGTCGTGTCCTCTCCAATACTTTGGTGAATCTGGTCGTACACTTAATGACAGACTTAACGAACCTAAGAGAAGTGTTAGGTATGCAGACACAGACAATGCTCACTTCTGTCATGTTAAGAATTCTAATCATCCTATTGATTGGTCTTCCTCCAAAATAATCTTTCCTGCCTCTACACAGGCGCCGTCTTGTAGAATCGGCTCTGATACACAATATACCCAACATGAACTTGAGTCCTGGCTTTGTTGCTGTTGACTCTTCCCTTTCACAGTATATACTCATATGTTCCAAAATTCTAACAAACGTGACCTAACATAAGTTTACTCTTCCATTTATCTTTCATTCTTTTTCTTTATCATGTTTTCTCTTTCGATTCTCTTCTTATTCCTATTACTATCTTCTTTATTACAACTTACCTTCTTTTCCTGTTGCCTTGTTTTTTCTTCCTCTAAGATTTCCTTCTCCTGACCTCTCTCTTGCCTATTTATTGCCTTTGCCTTCTTCCTCTCATGACCATCTGGTCACCATTTGGTCCGGGAGACATCTCCCGTCACGCAGGGTGCAGTCGCACCTCCACAGATCTCCAGTATCATCTATTGATACTGGTGATGGCTCAAAAGGGCCACCACTTACGAGCTATTCTAGCCTGTGCCACCTTTTGGGTGGCTTCATCTTCATCTTAACACATTCACAAGGGAGACATCTCCCGTCATGCAGGGTGCATTCGCACCTCCACAGATCTCCAGTATCAGCTCCTGATACTGGTAATGGCTTAAAATGGCCAACACTTACGGGCTATTTATGCCCGTGCCACCTTTTGGGTGGCTTCATCTTCATCTTAACACATTCACAAAGGGAGACATCTCCCGTCATGCAGGGTGCATTCGCACCTCCACAGATCTCCAGTATCATCTCTTGATACTGGTAATGGCTTAAAAAATGGCCACCACTTACGGGCTATTTATGCCCGTGCCACCTTTTGGGTTGCTTCATCTTCATCTTAACACATTCATAAGGGAGACATCTCCCGTCATGCAGGGTGCATTCGCACCTCCACAGATCTCCAGTATCAGCTCTTGATACTGGTAATGGCTTAAAAGGGCCACCACTTACGGGCTATTCATGCCCGTGCCACCTTTTGGGTGGCTTAATCTTCATCAATCATCTTCATCAATCTTCCTCTCATGACAGGACCACACACTTGGTCCGGGAGACATCTCCCGTCACGCTGGGTTCAGTTGCACCTCCACAGATCTCCAGTATCAGCTCTTGATACTGGTAATGGCTCAAAAGGGCCACCACTTACGGGCTATTCATGCCCGTGCCACCTTTTGGATGGTTTAATCGTCATCTTGGACACATTCATGGGAGACATCTCCCGTCACGCAGAGTGCACTTGCACCTCCACAGATCTCCAGTATCAGCTCTTGATACTGGTGATGGCTCGAAAGGGCCACCACTTACGAGCTATTCATGCCCGTGCCACCTTTTGGGTGGCTTCATCTTCATCTTCTTCATCTGTTTAAAACACGGGAGACATCTCCCGTCACGCTGGGTGCAGTCGCACCTCCACAGATCTCCAGTATCATCTCTTGATACTGGTAATGGCTTAAAAAATGGCCACCACTTACGGGCTATTTATGCCCGTGCCACCTTTTGGGTGGCTTCATCTTCATCTTAACACATTCACAAGGGAGACATCTCCCATCATGCAGGGTGCATTCGCACCTCCACAGATCTCCAGTATCAGCTCTTGATACTGGTAATGGCTTAAAAAGGCCACCACTTACGGGCTATTCATGCCCGTGCCACCTTTTGGGTGGCTTAATCTTCATCAATCAATCAATCTTCCTCTCATTTGCATTGCGGGCTATTCATGCCCGTGCCACCTCTTGGGTGGCTTAATCTTTATCAAACAATCAATTCCTCTCATCACACACACAGACTCAGCACAACTCCTGTGCCAGGTAAGTCCACTACGGGCTCACCATAGCCCGTGCTACTTGCCCCGCTCATGTGCCAGGTAAGTTAGGGGCTCACCATAGCCCGTGCTACTTGGAACTAGTTCCGAGTAGCTGAATCTATAACAACAACAACTCTCATCACAATCGACTTGACAATGGTCCAGGGCGGACCGAAACGTCGTCGTCTCTTCACTTTCTAGTGTGTGGTTTGCTCAACATTTTTCAGCCACGTTATTGTGACTCCTCGTCTGAAAAGTTCCCTCTGACTCTATTTCTAGATATTGCATCCTTAGAGTTTCTACTGTAATATACGTTACACCGGCTGTATCTTCCTTACTGTAAACGCCACGACGACCATCGTGGTGTTAAATGACAGCTGGTGACATGCGCTGTCTCCAGATACCCGATAAAGCATACCTACGTTTCATAATAACGAAACTAGCCTTGGCGTACGCTACCTGTGCACTCAGTGAGGAGCTACAAATGGCGGTGTGCACACTCCTACACACTTTTAAGCTTGCTGGTGTTCTAATTCCTCACATAATTTAAATGGGATATTTCAATGAGTTTTAACAACCTAAATGAAGTTGTAAAACACATTGTATCTAGCTTTTCTATCAACCCGTCCTCTTAAAAGTAACGTCACTTTTGGCTTGCATGCGCGCTATGGCCAAATTTGGATGTAGTTTGAAATGAAATCGACTCACAAAAGTGACGTACTGTTCCGTTTTCTGTTTGAGTCGTCTGGCTTACGCGGTAAGGTTAGAAGAGGCAACTTTCCATTAACGTTATTCATAACGTTTTGAAACTTTATGAGAATTTCCGGCCCACCTAACCTATCAGAGGACCCTTAACTTACTGTTGTTGAGAAAAAAAATCCCAAATTTATTTTCATTTTCAAATTACGTCTATATTCGGCCATACTTTCAAACGGCCAAAAGCGACGTTCTTTTTAAGAAAACATGTTGTTTCTATAACATTCGAGCCATAAGCACTCATCCACCGCCTTATGTAACCAATGTAAGAATTATGAACTCACCCACGTTACTGTAAACAACATATGACTCATAAACACTCACCAACAAACACACTGTAAACAACAAATTTCAGAAGACTGAAAGATGTAGCTGTGGAATTGAGCCTCCCATTAACTCTTCGACTCATCACTGAAAAAGAGGGAGTTGCCAAAGAAATGGAAGACAGCCAATGTGTGCCAATGTACCAGAAGGAAAGGACACAGGAGCCAGTAAACTACACAGTAGCTTCATTATCGAGCGTTCTCAGGTAGATGGTGATATAAACATCTAAACATAATCTAACCAAAAACATCTAAAAGACCTAAACATAGGTGAGATGACGAGAAGGCACCAGGAATGGTATCGGCTAGCAAGCAATTTCTTGATTCTGTTAACACAACAAGGTGAAGACTGTTAGGATAGTACACACGCACATGGACAGATAACTTACATCAAAGTTGAGGGAAACGTTTAAGTGACCAAAAGACTATTATCGAGGCATCGCAGTGTCCCGGACTCACTAATGTTCCGACATCACTTACTAACCCTTGACATACCTAATTAAAATGGTTATGTCAGGTAACTACTAACATTATTAACTTTTTGAAGAATATATTCCTAGAAGTTCCCTGGAAACAATGGGAGAATATTGTGTCAGAAAGAACGGGCCTACGTATCCAAAAAAAAATAATTGCCAACATAACTCTCCCAGTCTACAAGTTAAAATTACCATAAAAGTATTAAATAAGATTGAATTTAATTAAACACCTGCAAAAATAAGTATCTTTCTCCCTAAATAAAATTTGACTCACCATAACAGGACGCGTCCAGTGCGGGAGTGAGGGGGAATGAGGCGGGCGCCTGAACGCCACGCCAGCTTGCATCTAACCTCCGAGACGTGAACACGCACCAGCTCTCGCTCTTAACACGTGCATACAAGATATTTCCTGCGATTAATGCCACAGGATCTTCAGAATTCCATCCAACAACTGCCACGAATCATTCCAACCCATATTTGTGTTGGCGCTATATCATTCGAGAATCTTTGACGTGGCTCCCATGTTCTGGACGGGTGTATGATTGCAGAATCAACTGAACTCTCCTTACAGCTAAGCTGTGTTTTAATTTTATTATGTTACGGTAATCTCCTGCCTAGTGGTAGATCCTTCCTGTTCCTGTACCGCATGTTCCTGCCTGTTCCCCTTTACCACCTATTCACCAACGTATCTGTATGCTTCAACATTAACGACAACAACAATACGTGCCCACAAGTATTATTGTCTAGACACACCTCCTCCCCCTCGACCCGTGATACCTGCACCTCCTGTCTCTGCGGGGGACTAGACGCCACCGGCTAACGATCGTTTAACTGCCGGCTGATCGTTATACCTACAAAATTCGCGCCAACTACGACATCATGCTCCGTATTTAAGGGCTTGCCAGCATCCAGCTCAACATACTACCCTTCCAGTGCTCTCAGCTGTAACATCTACTCTCACCCCCCGGGTGATGGTAGACGCACACATAATTTTATATAAAGTATTGCCTTCACCTTTATTATTAACGTAAATTTCACATGTATATATTTTCTTTTTGACTTTGTATAAGCCAAGTGCTTAAGGGGTTTTGTTTTCATTAATTATTACTTATCATTTTGGTTAAAATATTAAAGTCATTTTTTGTTACATTAAATGTTTGAAGTTGTTATTCTCTTTGATTTTGACCCGCAGCTCTCACACAGTAGAGGTATCAAGCAGTTTTTTCTTAGCTTTCATTTATTTATTAATGTGCGGTTGGCACAAGAACTGCCAGAATATTTACTGCTCTATTCCAGACTCTTGTCACAGTTAGCATAATTATCAGTGGACTAACAATTATTAGTTTTAGAAGCCTATCATTATTCAATAAATTTGTTGATAATGGTTACGTATAAATATCACCCCTCCCCCCTCCATTAAGTGTAGAGGGTAACACCCAGCAGAAGTTATAATTTGAATACTGTCCACTTCTCTAATACAGTCCACTAAATTAAATGAAATAAATTTAACAAATTCCTGCTGGGAAAATCCCCCACAAGCAATACTTTCACCTCATTATTACCTTACCTTACCTCGCTTCCTCACAGAGATTTCTTAGCCTACTGATTCTCTCTCTCATCATGCCTCATATGTCACTTGATGTTTGATGATGTGGAGGTATGTATAAGTGCTAAGTTCTTCATTAAGCAGGAAGCATCGTGGTCAGACTAGGAGGTCGGACCCGGTCTTCACGCGGTCACCAGTTCGAGCTCTGTATATTGAGAGCTTCCCTTTTTTCCATATTGTCCACAAAATACTTTAGTTTTAATTTTTTTTTCTACCAGCCTTCCTTTCCTCCTCCCATGCATCGCACGACCTCGTCAGAGATATCCTACCTGAAACCCTGAGGGATTCAGCAGGAATACAAGATCCTGCTTTCACTGAATACTCAAATCAGTGGAATGCTCTTGCAGCCCCAGCACCCATTATAAAGCCAACAAATAACCCAAACAGTCCTGCTGGGATCACCCGCTAGTGGAAAAAGTAGCTGATGCCATGCTCAGCGCCACAACATCACACAAGGAGTAAGGCCGCCTCAGAGAAGTGCAAGCCCCCATGCAGGAGACTTCCTCCTGGCAAACCCCATGTCGGCAATGGGCACGCGCCTGGATTCAGAATCCCTACGTGTAGCAGTGGCCCTCCGCCTTGGTGCCCCAATTCACACTGAATACAAGTGTATTTGCAACAGGGTGGAAGCAGACCAATATGGACTGCATGGGTTGCATTGTGGAAGCACAAAGGGCTGGCATGCAAGACACAACGAGGTTAATGACATCATCAGGAGAAGCCTTGTCTCTGCTCGGTACACAGCGGAGAGAGAACCTCGCATCCTAGGGGACCAACACCCGAATGACCCCGCACTTCTCCCTGATGGTATCACTTTATTCCCTTGGAAAACGGGTAAACTTTTGGTGTGGGACTACACATGTGTATCCACCCTGGCTGAAACCTATGTACACTTCGGAGCTGATCAAGCAGGTGGGGCGGCCAACCACAGGGAAACAGCAAAATCACTCAAGTACAGGCGACTGGAAGGTCAATACACCTTTGTTCTCATAGCGTCTGAGGCGCATGGCCCCTGGGGTAAGAGTGCCTTGGGATTTCTCAAGGAATTGGGCTCCAAGCTCATCGACGTCACCAGAGACCCAAGGGCTTCCAGTGTTTTGTTTCAGCGCCTCAGTGTGGCGATCCAGAGAGGAAATGCCTGCTGCATCCTCGGTTCCTGTCCGGAAGTGGAGGAGCTTCAAGAGATCCATAACCTTTAAGCATTTTTTGTATTGACCAATGTATGTCTTGTAACCTTTAAACACATAATAAAGCACAAAAAAACACAAAAGGAATGGGATGGTAGGAGAAAAGCACACAGAAACTGTATTTAAGGGGACCTGAACATTCCCTCCAATGCGTTATGTGTGGTTTCCTCAGAGGCTATGGGTTCCCCTTCTTCCAGCCAGAGGTGGTACTCCCTTCCATAATTTAATCCAATACTATTTTACGTCTATTTAATAAAATTTTAAATATTCAATCACGTTTATTTATACATTCCAGCAAGTTTTATATTTTCTCTTTTTATCACATTATATTTATTTGTTCAACCATTATTTAGAAAACCAATCAACATATTTTAAATATTTAATCATGTATATTTATCTGTTTAATTAATCGCCTTTATTAATTATTCAATCCCGTATGATTTTTTTATTTAATTGCATTTTGTGTAATCGCTTTCTGTTCATCTATTTAGGAAGTTTTTAGTTATGTATTTAATTAATCTTTTATTGATCTATATAATCAATATCGTTTTTTTATTTACATGTTAGCAATGTAATATTTATATCGTGAAATGATTCAACGTTAAAAACTTCAGGAAAATAATAGTTGTGAGAGTTACATCACATAAAAACTTGTTGTGAGAGTTGAAAATTTGCAACACATGAATACCATGTAAGTGTTTGAACAAATAAATAACGTGTTGTGAGTGTTGAAACACAAGAATAATGTGTCGTGTGTGTTTCGCTACACAACATATTTGGGAGTTTTTAAATACAAAACATTCATGTGTTACAACAACCACAACACGTTATAAAGGTGCTGCAACGCTCATCTAGCAACACCTCATTCCTGTGTTCCAACAATTGCAAATTTTAATTTCTGCGTTGTAACACTCATAAAACGCAATTTGTGTTGCCGCACTTGCTCAGCAACATCATAGTACAGTTTTGCAACACTCACATATTTATATGTTGCAACACTCACAACACGATATTATGTGTTGCAACACTCACAACACGATATTATGTGTTGCAACACTCACAACACGATATTATGTGTTGCAACACTCACAACACGATATTATGTGTTGCAACACTCACAACACGATATTATGTGTTGCAACACTCACAACACGATATTATGTGTTGCAACACTCACAACACGATATTATGTGTTGCAACACTCACAACACGATATTATGTGTTGCAACACTCACAACACGATATTATGTGTTGCAACACTCACAACACGATATTATGTGTTGCAACACTCACAACACGATATTATGTGTTGCAACACTCACAACACGATATTATGTGTTGCAACACTCACAACACGATATTATGTGTTGCAACACTCACAACACGATATTATGTGTTGCAACACTCACAACACGATATTATGTGTTGCAACACTCACAACACGATATTATGTGTTGCAACACTCACAACATGTGTGTATGCATTCATTTTATATTTGTGTATTTTTATTTCTCTATATATGTAGATTTTTTTTTACAGCAAGGTTAGCATTCAGGTTATTTTCTCTATTGAATCAATAATAAAGAAATAAGGTCAAACAAAACTGAATGCCTTAACATACTAACATGAATGTGCATATATTTTCACTACATTCATAAAAGGAATATACTTCTATCTATTATGTACATGAAAGGAATATACTTTTATTTACTATAATATTGAATAATGAGAACTCGTAATTGGAATGTCATAAAGAATCTCTTCACTGAAGTCTGAAATGTAGATAAATAACATAATAAAATTAAACTTGCTTAGAGAATAATATTTGAAACATAAACTTATACATGTTATAAAATCATATTTAAAACATCTGTTGTTTGTGGCTTTCAACACTTGAAGCCAACTAAAAGGAAAATTAGAATCTAATCTATACAGCAAAAACACTGATATTCGTTTTTTTCTCACATTCTTTCATCACTAAAAACACAAATAATAAAGATGGAATTTCTACTATGCTATCATAAAAAAAATGAAATGTATCAAATCAACTTCAAGTCTCAGTATTATTTTAGCTTTAAAGATGAAACACTGATTATTAGTGTAAACACCAGGTGAACACATGGAAGTCTAGGTGAACACGTCGAGGTGAACACTAGATGTGAACACACTAGGTGAACACATATGGGATGACAATCTTGACTATAAACAACATATTCCAAAAATTATCAATTTATTATATAAATGCAACGTTCAAAACCGCGTTGATATACCTTAAAGAATTGGTGAGAACTTTATACACTTTAATGTGCTTAAATTTATTTAGATCTATGCTGCTTACAAAATAAATTTTAGTTTTATCACCCAATGGTCGAAGTGGTTGGGCATCGTTCCTTCAATCAATCCTTATATATCCCAGCGCATCCTAATATCTCTTCCACGTGCTATATAATCATTACTAGATCAGTATATATATATATATATATATATATATATATATATATATATATATATATATATATATATATATATATATATATATATATATATATATATTATATATATATAATATCCACAATGATCCCATTTATTGGGCACCGTTACTCCTCTCCCTTTTTGCAGAGTCCGCGTTCGATCCTCGATGGTCCAAGTGGTAGCTTTCCATTCCTTCACTTCGTCCTTATATTTCCCAGCTGATCTTAACATCCCTTCCAGGTGTTATATAATTATACTGGCCTAGAACTTTAACCTCATAATTACCTTACCTTACCTCGCTTCCTCAAGGAGATGTTTTAACCTTACTGATTTTGTTCTTCTCATTCCTCAAATGTCAATTGATGATGTATTATGAAGTGGATGAATGTATGACTAATGAGTTCTTCATTAAGCAGGAAGAGTCGTGGTCAGACTGGAAGGTCGGACCGGGTGTTCACGTGGTCACCAGTTCGAACACTTTGATGATTGGCATTGCTTCCTTTTTTTCAATATATTGGCCACAAAATATTTTAGTGTAAATTTAAGACTATTTTTTCATATATTTAATCAAATATTATATGATCAATCATGTTATATTTTCAATTTATGAAAGGTTTTTCTCTTTTATCACATTATCTTTATTTGTTTAGTCATCATTTATTTATGAATCCAATCATCTTTTTCGAGATATTTAATCATGTATATTTTTCTAATTAATCGACTTTAGAAATTATTCAATCGCATATTATTATTTCTTTGTCCCCAGTTCGAACTCTCTCTTTGCATCTTTTTTTTTTAGATTTAGGTAATAATAGTTCCTTCTATTGATACTCGTCCCTCTTTCTGGCTTCGCTATGTTGATGACATTTTTGCTCTATGGCCTCATGACCTTAGTCTTTTCCAGCCTTTATTCTCCTCTCTTAACAATCTGGCTCCTATCCATTTCAAAGTTGAGTGGGAATCTAATTCCCTCCTTCCTTTTCTTGATGTTCATGTTCACAGCTCTGTGTCTGGGTTCTCTTTCTCTGTCTACCGTAAACCCATGCATAGTGGCATGTACATTCACTTCTTTTCCTACCATCCTCCTTCTGGTAAGAAAAGTGTCCTCGTCTCTCTCTTCCTCCGCGCTCTACGCCTCAGCGACCCTCAGTTTCTTGATTCTGAAATTGCCTTTATCTACAAATCATTCTCTCGCCTTGGTTATCCTTTGCATTTCATCAACTCTGCCAACTCTCAAGCTAAACGCAATTTCTTTCATCCTAAACCTGCTTCCAACACTAGTAGCACTGTACTATGCCTTCCCTTCATATCTGAACTCAAAACTTTTACCAATACCTTTCGTCCGCTTGACATAAAGCTCGCCTTTCGACAAACTAACAGACTTCGTAGCAAGCCAGTTCATATTGCTCCTCCTGCTTCTAATGCTGCTGGTGTCTATTCTATTTCCTGTTCATTTTGTTCTCTCCAATACTTTGGTGAAACTGGTCGTACACTGATTGACAGACTTAAAGAACACAAGAGAAGTGTTAAGTCTGCAGACACTAACAATGCTCTCTTCTGTCATGTGAGGGATTCCAATCATCCTATTGATTGATCTTCCTCCAAAATAATCTTTCCTGTTTCTACTCTACATAGACGCCGTCTTGTTGAATCGGCTCTAATACACAATGTACCCAACATGAACTTGAGTCCTGGCTTTGTTGCTGTGGACTCTTCCCTTTCACAGTATATACTCAAATGCTCTAATCTTTCTAACAAACGTGACCTAACATAGCTTACCCTTCCATTTATCTTTCTTTCTCTTTCCTTTTCTTTCTCTCTTCTCTCTTTTCTGTTCTTTATTTTCTTTACGTTCCCCTACTATCCTCTTCTTATTCCTATTACTATCTCCTTCTCATTCGGTGGTTATAATAGAAGCTGCCTCGTATGGGCCAATAGTCCCTCTGCAGTTCCTACTACTATCTCCTCAACTACACTTTGTTCCTCACCTCTCTCTATCCTATTTATTGCCTGCATCTACTTCCTCATCACAGTCGACCTGAGAATGGTCCAGGACGGACCGAAACGTCGTCGTCCCTTCACCTTCTAGTGTGTGGTCTGGTCAATAATAGTTCATTTTTTATTATTCAGTCGCAATTTACATCTATTAAATCACATTTTAAATGTTCAATTACGTATAATTTGTCAATTACTGTAACTAAATATATATATTTATATAATTTTATCTATTTTTTTAAAGCAACGTTTACCAATGTAATTACCCGTTTCTAGAAATTTAATCACCTATATTTCACTAGTTAATCACCTTTATTAGCTGTTTTAATCTAATATAATTTGTTTCTTCAGCCACTTTTTTATTTATTCCATTATTTTTATTCATCTATTTAATCACTTGTTAGTTATTATTTCTATTATCTTTTGTTGATTTATTAAATAGCTGACTTTTATAAAATTTACTTATTAGCAATAAAACATTAATATCTGGCAAGAACAACGTTAAACACTTGATGGGAATGTGAGTTTTGAGTGTTGCATCACGGTCCTAACGTGAGTGTTGCATCACGGTCCTAACGTGAGTGTTGCATCACGGTCCTAACGTGAGTGTTGCATCACGGTCCTAACGTGGCTGTTGCATCACGGTCCTAACGTGAGTGTTGCATCACGGTCCTAACGTGAGTGTTGCATCACGGTCCTAACGTGAGTGTTGCATCACGGTCCTAACGTGACTGTTGCATCACGGTCCTAACGTGAGTGTTGCATCACGGTCCTGACATGAGTGTTGCATCACGGTCCTAACGTGACTGTTGCATCACGGTCCTAACGTGAGTGTTGCACCACGGTCCTGACATGAGTGTTGCATCACGGTCCTAACGTGACTGTTGCATCACGGTCCTAACGTGAGTGTTGCATCACGGTCCTAACGTGAGTGTTGCATCACGGTCCTAACGTGAGTGTTGCATCACGGTCCTAACGTGAGTGTTGCATCACGGTCCTAACGTGACTGTTGCATCACGGTCCTAATGTGAGTGTTGCATCACGGTCCTGACATGAGTGTTGCATCACGGTCCTAACGTGACTGTTGCATCACGGTCCTAACGTGAGTGTTGCATCACGGTCCTGACATGAGTGTTGCATCACGGTCCTAACGTGACTGTTGCATCACGGTCCTAACGTGAGTGTTGCATCACGGTCCTGACGTGAGTGTTGCATCACGGTCCTGACATGAGTGTTGCATCACGGTCCTAACGTGAGTGTTGCATCACAGTCCTAACGTGAGTGTTGCATCACGGTCCTGACATGAGTGTTGCATCACGGTCCTAACGTGAGTGTTGCATCACGGTCCTAACGTGACTGTTGCATCACGGTCCTAACGTGACTGTTGCATCACGGTCCTAACGTGACTGTTGCATCACGGTCCTAACGTGACTGTTGCATCACGGTCCTAACGTGAGTGTTGCATCACGGTCCTAACGTGAGTGTTGCATCACGGTCCTAACGTGACTGTTGCATCACGGTCCTAACGTGAGTGTTGCAACACGGTCCTAACGTGAGTGTTGCAACACGGTCCTAACGTGAGTGTTGCAACACAGTCCTAACGTGACTGTTGCATCACGGTCCTAACGTGAGTGTTGCAACACGGTCCTAACGTGAGTGTTGCAACACAGTCCTAACGTGACTGTTGCAACAAAGAAATTGCACGATGAGAGTTGCATAATTGCAACACTGTAATACCCTGATGTGAGTGCCACAACACAGCAATGACGTGTTATGAGTCGTGTTACAAAACAATAACTTTTCTGTGTTACAGCACAGAAATAAAGTGCTGTGTTTCAACCTATGCGGAATGTGTTGTATGTTTTGAAACTTTGTAACACAGTAATAACATGTTGAAACCTTCACATTATGTTATTTATGTGTTGCAACCCTGGGTATGTTATTTGTAGTTCCAAAACTCACAACAAGTTCAGTTTTGCAACACCTCCTTCTTGTGTTCCAACACTGATAACTTCTTATCTCAATGTTGCAAGACTCAGGATTCCTTATGCAAATTTGCAACACTCAAAACATCTTATACCTGTGTTGCAACACCCAAAGCATGCCATTCCTGAGCGTTGCAACACTAACAACAAGTGTGTGCATTCATTTTAATTATGTGTATTTTTGGATATGAATATGACAAGTTTTAACTAAAGTCTTGTATTCATTCACGATTCTTTCCTCTCTTGGGTTAAAACAGTTATGTAATGAAAAACATTTTAACTGCCGCAATATATATCTCTCAAGATGATAGTTTGTCACATGAAGTTTCATCTGTTCCGGACCTTCAGTCAGAGCCAGAGTTGTATAGTGCTCTGGATGAGCTAGGTGTAGATATCCGCAGAATTTATAATTGATTGCACTCTGCAGTTATTCTGTTTTTTTTTTTCAAAACAATCATTTGCAGTATTTCTACCACATGTGTCTTATTATTACCATTATATATAATGTATAGTTTTTCTCAACTTTATTTTGTTATGAATTAGATGCCATTGTCAAGTCTACTACCATTTGTATTTTTACAGTGCTTGTCATAAGAGTTATTATTGTTCTAGCAACCACATTGTGGCCAGTGAATCCTGACTGCTATCACGCAGATGTTAGTCTTCTTGATCCAGGTCTTGTATATGCTTGTAAATATATTGCACATTATATATATTGTACATTGGTCTTGTAAATATATTGTATATTTCGAAAAAAAAAAAAAAAAAAAAAAGAGAAAAAAAAAAAATTATCTATCTTGAAATTCAATTGTGGTTGTTAGGTCAGAACTTTGTTCTATTAATGTAATAATTGTATAACTGGCCAGCCGAGGTCCACCTACTCTGGGTCTGTGAGGATAACTGAGGCTGCTGGGAGCATGCTTGATGCTCCTCTGTCTGGCATGACGTCAGAGGCCTACTTGCCTGTGATTGGTTACATTTCAACTGACAGAATTTTGAGTATAACATATATTGACAGCAATAGGATAATTACCTTCACGAATACTATAGTACTATCATAATTACCTTATCTATTACTATGATATTACCATAATTACTTGTATGCACATATACAATCAATGAAAACTAGTTATTTGTTGATCTAATCAACTCTAAGTAGAATATCTCCCAGATATACCCTAATAAATTTGAGAAAATAACTTCGAATAGTTTGCTTTGCTTAACTTTACTGAGATCTATGATGTCTATAAAATATGTTTTCTGTTGTATCCCCGATGGTCCAAGTGATGGGGCACCGTTCCTTCACTCCGTCCTCACATCGCAGCCCATCCTAATGTCCCTTCCAAGTGTTATATATTCATACTGGCCTGGGGCTTTCACCTCATTATTTCCTTACATACGCTTCTCATAAAGATTCATTTTCCTTCTCGACTTTCTCCTTCACACGCTTCAATTGTCAGTTGAAGATGTATGATGAAGTGGATGAATGTATGACTGCGGAGTTCTTCATTAAGCAGGAAGAGTCGTGGCCAGACAGGGAGGTCGGACCCGGTGTTCACGCGGTCACCAGTTCGACCATGATCGGCAGAACTTCCTTTATCATATATTATCCAAATAATACTTAGAATTATTGAGTCCTATTTTTTCATCTATTTAATCCCCTTTAATATTGATTCACTTTTCATATATCTATTCCAGTACTTTTTACATATCTATTTATCACATTTAAATTAGTTCTTTGATCATCATGTATTTATTAATCCATTCACATTTCTTATATACTTAATCATCTGTATTTATTCACTTAATAATTTTTAAAATTATTAAATTGCATATAATATATTTATTCTTTCCGTTTTATTTGTTTATTTAATTGTTTTCTATTTATCTATTTATAATGTAGTAATTTTGCCATCACCTTTTATCTATCTGTTTAATCTCTTCTCATTTTTAATTTACATATTAGCAATGAACAATTTATATCGTGCAAGAATTCAACGTTTAACGCTTGATGGGAGAACGAGTTGAGTGTTGCATCACATTGGTAATGTCTTATGAGTGTTGAAACACACCACTAACATGCGATGAAGCGATGCAACACAGGAATAACGTGTTGTGAGTGTTACAACACATGAATGCCATTTTGTGAGTAGTGCAACACAGAAATGATGTTCTGTAAGTGTTGCATGCATAAATTATAAATTGTTAGTGTTGTGGTTACATCTTTGCAACACTGGATTATCATGTTGTGAGAGTTGCATCGCCCAAATAACCCGTTTTGCGTGTTGCAACTCAGGAGTTACATGTTGTGAGTGTTGCACAACAGAACAAACGTTTTGTGAATAATTCAACGTAGAAACAAAGTGTAATGAACGCTGCAACACAGTTATAATATGTTGTGAGTGTTGCAACGTTGTAATACAGGAATAACGTGTTGTGAATGTTGCAGCGTATATGAATAAATTGTTGTGAATATTGCGTGCAACAGACAGGTACAACGTGTTGCGAGTGTTGCAACAAAGAAATAATGTGGTTTCAGTGATACTACAAAGGGATATTGTGTGGTGAGTGTTTCAACATTGCAACATAGAGATATTATGAGGTGATTAATGCATCATTGCAACACAGAAATAACGTGATGCAACTCTAACATTATATTATTTTTCTGTTGTAACGTTCACATCAAGTATGTTAGTCATCAGTTGCAACACTCACAACACATTGTCTCTGTGTTGCAACAATAACAACTCATTCCTGTATTGCAACGCTCACAAAATGCTATTTCGTTGCTGTTGCGAAGCTCACAACATGTGTGAATGTATTCGTGTTATGTCTAAATATTTTTTGTTTGTGTACAAGTAGATTTTCGTTCGTCGCCAGGTTCTCATTCTAGATTGCTTCTTCTCGAGCATCAGTATAGAAATATAATCAATAATATAATGAATCCCGTAAGATACTGCTTGGAATATACATATACTTCCTCTGTACATATAAGGAATATACATGTCTTTGCCATAAATATTCCCTTAATGCCTGAACTATTATTATAATATTAATAATTACAGTAGATATTATTACAAATTTCCTAAGTTAGCAGAAACACTATTTATCTATCATTAGGAAAATATTGATTGAAGCTTTCAATATAGAAAAATAAATTGAAGGTTCTTTTTGTTATAAGTTTAAGGCAAGTATTTCAAACTTATGAGTTTCAACACACTATAAGGTGTTGGATTTGGCGTATAGGTGTATCAACACATATACGCTAAATACGCTATTATTAATTGTGTTATATAGTTGAGCACATCTAGGTGAGCACATCTAGGTGAGTACATCTAGGTGAGCACATCTAGGTGAGCACATCTAGGTGAGCACATCTAGGTGAGCACATCTAGGTGAGCACATCAAGGTAAGCACATCTAGGTGAGCACATCTAGGTGAGTACATCTAGGTGACCACATCTAGGTGAGCACATCTAGGTGAGCACATCAAGGTAAGCACATCTAGGTGAGTACATCTAGGTGACCACATCTAGGTGAGCACATCTAGGTGAGCACATCAAGGTAAGCACATCTAGGTGAGCACATCTAGATATGCACATCTAGGTGAGTACATCTAGGTGAGCACATCTAGATGAGCACATCTAGGTAAGCACATCTAGGTGAGCACATCTAGGTGAGCACATCTAGATGTGCACATCTAGGTGAGCACATCAAGGTGAGCACATTTAGGTGAGCACATCTAGGTGAGCACATTTAGGTGAGCGCATTTAGGTGAGCACATCTAGGTGAGAACAGCTAGGTGAGCACATTTAGGTGAGCACATTTAGGTGAGCATCCCTAGGTGAGCACATCTAGATGTGCACATCTAGGTGAGCACATCTAGGTGAGCACATCTAGGTGAGCACATCTAGGTGAGCACATCTAGGTGAGCACATCTAGGTAAGCACATCTAGGTGAGCACATCTAGATGTGCACATCTAGGTGAGCACATTTAGGTGAGCACATCTAGGTGAGCACATCTAGGTGAGCACATCAAGGTAAGCACAACTAGGTGAGCACATCTAGATATGCACATCTAGGTGAGCACATCTAGGTGAGCACATATAGGTAAGCACATCTAGGTGAGCACATATACATGTACACATCTAGGTGAGCACATCTAGGTGAGCACATCTAGGTGTGCACATCTAGATAAGCACATCTAGGTGAGCACATCAAGGTAAGCACATCTAGGTGAGCACATCTAGGTGAGCACATCTAGGTAAGCACATCTAGGTGAGCACATCTAGGTAAGCACATCTCGGTAAGCACATCAAGGTAAGCACATCTAGGTGAGACCATCTAGGTGAGCACATCAAGGTAAGCACATCTAGGTAAGCACATCAAGGTAAGCACATCTAGGGGAGCACATCTAGGTGAGCACATCAAGGTAAGCACATCTAGGGTGAGCACATCTAGGTAAGCACATCTAGGTGAGCACATCTAGGTGAGCACATCTACATGTACACATCTAGGTGAGCACATCTAGGTGAGCACATCTAGGTAAGCACATCAAGGTAAGCACATCTAGGTGAGCACATCTAGGTAAGCACATCAAGGTAAGCACATCTAGGTAAGCACATCAAGGTAAGCACATCAAGGTAAGCACATCTAGGTGAGCACATCTAGGTGAGCACATCTAGGTGAGCACATCTAGGTGAGCACATCTAGGTGAGCACATCTAGGTGAGTACATCTAGGTGACCACATCTAGGTGACCACATCTAGGTGAGCACATCTAGGTGAGCACATCTAGGTGAGCACATCTAGGTGACCACATCTAGGTGAGCACATCTAGGTGAGTACATCTAGGTGACCACATCTAGGTGAGCACATCTAGGTGAGCACATCTAGGTGAGTACATCTAGGTGACCACATCTAGGTGAGCACATCTAGGTGAGTACATCTAGGTGACCACATATAGGTGACCACATCTAGGTGAGCACATCTAGGTGAGTACATCTAGGTGACCACATCTAGGTGACCACATCTAGGTGAGCACATCTAGGTGAGTACATCTAGGTGACCACATCTAGGTGACCACATCTAGGTGAGCACATCTAGGTGAGTACATCTAGGTGACCACATCTAGGTGAGCACATCTAGGTGAGCACATCTAGGTGAGTACATCTAGGTGAGCACATCTAGGTGAGTACATCTAGGTGACCACATCTAGGTGACCACATCTAGGTGAGCACATCTAGGTGAGTACATCTAGGTGAGCACATCTAGGTGAGCACATCTAGGTGAGCACATCTAGGTGAGATGTGCTCACATCTATGCCTTTAAACAACCTGTTCCAAAAATTATTCATTTATTAAATACTAAGTTAAATAACACCTTGATATACTGTAAAGAATTCATGAGAACAACAGTATTCAGTTTCCTTCGATTAAATATATTCAGATCTTTGATGTGTATAAAATATGCTTATGCTCGATCCCCGAAGGTCGAAGTGGTTGGGCAGCGTTCCTTCACTCCGTCCTCACATCCCAGCTCACCCTACTGTCCCTTGCAAGTGTTATATAGGCATTCTGGCCTAGCGCTTTCACCCCATAATTACTTTGCCTTATCTCACATCTTTTTCTTCTATTTCTTTTCCTCGCAAATTTTTGCTTCTCAGTCCTCAACTGCCAATAGATAATGTATTGTGAAGTGGATGAATGTATGAGTGTTGAGTTCTTCATTAAGCAGGAAGCGTCGTGGTCGGACTGGGAGGAATGTTCAATGTCGTAACATTCTGGAAGGAATTGACCATAATTACCTTAACTATAACTTTAATATTACCTTAATTGCCTTAATTATTACTATAATATTACCATAATTACCTTAACTATTGCTATAATATTACCTAATTTAGTGAAAGTTATGTAATTTATATGCTATTGAGAATCAATTCATTAAAGTCTTCATTGTAGAGAGATAACTTCAAGAAAATCATTGACAAAGTTTAGTACAAGAATTTGAAACTTGTAAGTTTGTACAAACGATCATCCAGTTCAGATAGTAGTTTTTGTAACAATGTGCACCATATTACATAGATTTACATACTAAGCAATTACAGAGTAGAATTAATTTTGTACTATTCACTTTATATAGCCCAAAAAAAGCAAAAAAATAATATAAATATTCCTAGGCCTAGTATAGCACACATGTGTACTATATTAGGCCTCTTACAGATATCGTTTATTAAGCTTAGGAAGGTTAGGTTAGTTTAATTTGTCTTTGTAACATATATATAAAATATTTTCCGGTTTGTCCAATTTCAAGAGTAACGATTTCGACTTTCTAATTGCATTGCTGGTCGGAATATGTATTAATGTCCTTATAGTTACTATCAGTACTACCAGAACATGAGGATAGGCTGGAATAAACAAACAATAAAATCATGTACCATCAATTTGGTTTTTTTTTCTGGGTTTTAAACAATTGTGACCAACTAAAATAAAAATCTTAATCTGATTTATAAGTCAAATATATTGATGAATCCCTTTTTCTCTAATAATTCAGTTGGGCCTCCTGCCATGCAGTCATTAATAAAACGTGAACTGTATAAAAGGTGTCAGTAATACTTTAACTGTAAACAAGATAAAAGACTGATTATTATAGTGAGAACGTCTAAGTGAGCACATCCAGGTGAACACATAAACGTGGACACATTTAGGTAAACCAATTTAGGTAAGCATATTTCGGTGAACATTTATGCCTATAAACCTGTGCAAAAATTATTAATATATTAGATAAATAACAAGTTAAATAACTAATTATATTCCTTAAATAACTGGTTAGAACAAATGTGAGCAAACACTTCAGTTTGCTTAAAGTTATTAGATCTGTGCTGCTTATAAAATACGTTTCTGTTCGATCCGCGAAGGTCCGTGTGCTTGGGGCCCGTTTTTCCACTCCGTCCTCTCGCTTCATACTGACTCTGCACTCATCTCCGAAGGTCCAAGTGCTTGGGGCCCGTTTTTCCACTCCGTCCTCCTGCTTCATACTGACTCTGCGCTCAATCTCCGAAGGTCCGTGTGCTTGGGGGCCCGTTACTCCACTCCGTCCTGTAGCTTCATGCAGTCAGCGCTCGATCCCTGATGGTCCAAGCGGTTGCTTTCCATTCCTTCTCTTTGTCCTTATATATCCCAGATAATCCTAATATCCCTTCCAAGTGCTATATTATCATATTGGCCTAGTACTTTCAGCTCATAATTACCTTACCTTTCCGTAGCTCGCTTAATAACAGATTCTTTTCCCGCCTGATTTTTTCTCATCATGCCTCAAATTTTAATTGATGATGTATGATGAAGTGGATGAATGTATGACTGCTGAGTTCTTCATTAAGCAGGAAGCGGCGTGGTCTAACTGGAAGGTCGGACCCAGTGTTCACGCGGTCACCAGTTCGAATTCTTAGTTATAACTTTGAGTTTCCTTTTGTCCATATATTACCCAGATAATAGTTTAGTTTTATCTAAAACTATTTTTCATCTGTTTAATCAAATTATAAATATTCAATCACTTTTTATTGATAAATTCTAGCAAGATTTATATTTTCTATTTTTTTTCACAATATATTTATTTGTTCAATCGTTGTTTTTTTGTTAAAGATTCGCTACCTGGAACAAAGTTCCAAATAGCACGGGCTATGGTGAGCCCGTAGATGCTCAATCATTATTTATTATTTCAATAGCCCTTTTCTAGATACTTAATCACGTATATTTATCATTTTAATCACCTTCATTAATTATTCAACCCATTTTTATTTATTTAATAAATTACGTTTTATTTGTTTAATCACTTTTTGTTTAACCATTTAGGAACTTATAGTAATATTGTTAATAATTTATTATCGATCTATGAATCAAATTAATTTTTATTTATATTTTACCAATGCAATATTTATATAGTGAAAATATTCAACATTAAACACCATGAAAATAATGGTTGTAAGAGTTGTAACTTTGCATCACAGGAATACCATGTTAGTGTTTCAACACATAAATATTCTGTTGTGAGTGATGCAAGACAGAAATAACGTGTTGTGAGTGTTGAAACGCAGGAATAATGCAAATGCGTGTTGTGTGAGTTGCAATACATAACAGATTTTGTCTGTTTTTTAAATACAAAACATTCCTGTGTTCAAACAACCACAACACGTGTCCAGTGCTGCAATACTCACCTCACAACACCTCATTCCTGTGTTGCATAACTCAAAACACTTCATTTGTGTTAAATAACTCCCACAACACGGTTTTTGTGTTACAACACTTACAAGACGTAATTCCTGTGTGTTGCGACATTCACAACACGTGATTGCATTCGTGTAACGTCTGTGTATTTTTGTTTCTCTTTGAATATAGATATAGGGAAAATATTTTAAACAAATTAAAAAGCTTCATAAAATAATTTTCCATCCATCTGGTGTTTCTGGCTTTCAACACTTGAGGCCAACCATAAGAAAAATCAATATCCGATCTGTACGTCAAATACACTGATCTTGTCTTTATTTGCTCTCATTCGTTCATTACTAAAAACACAAATCATACAGATAGAATTTCTATCGAGTTATCATTGTAAGAAAAAAAACTTGAAATGTACAAAATCAGCTTTAAGTCTCAGTAATATTTTTACCCTTAAACAAGAAGAAACAATGTTTATTAGGGTGAACACTAGGTAAACACATATAAGTGAACACGTCTAGGTGAACAAATCGAGGTGAACACGTCTAGGTGAACAAATCGAGGTGAACTCGTCTAGGTGAACACGTCTAGGTGAATACACTAGGTGAACGCATATGACAAAACATCTTACCATAAAAACCTATGCTTAAAATTATTAATTGGATAAATATAAAGTTCAAAACTTTGTTGATATATCTTTAATAATTAGTGAGAACTTTGTACACTTCATTTTGGTTAAATTTATTTAGATATATACTGACCGAAAAAGTAAGATTAATAATTCTAACACGAATTTTTTCAATATTTCTTATGTTTCTTTTCACTGTTGATGGTAATTGAAAAATCAATTCTCCAAAAATAATTTTTATTTCTAGTCTGACGCGACACTTGAACGCGTTTCGTAATAACTTATTACATTTTCAAAGACTTTTAGTTTACACACACACAACTATAACCTGCAAACACTAAACAGAGTTCTTACTATGCTATGATATAAACAGCTTTCATTTTATACCCGCATTTTGGGTGAGGTGATATGTTACAACAGTTTTGGATGAGTTGAACAAAACTTTCAACACAGGACAGAACACGAAACAATGGGTATTAATTGGGTAAATTGAAGGGAAGAACGGAAGTAAATGCAGAGGGCCTATTGGCCCATATTTCTTGATGCTTCTATATTGGAGCGGAGTCTTGAAGTGGGTAAAATATAGTTGTGCATTAATTGGCTGTTGATTGCTGGTGTTGACTTCTTGATGTGTAGTGCCTCGCAGATGTCAAGCCGCCTGCTATCGCTGTATCTATCGATGATTTCTGTGTTGTTTGCTAAGACTTCTCTGGTGATGGTCTGGTTGTTGGAAGAGATTATATGTTCCTTAATGGAGCCCTGTTGCTTATGCATCGTTAATCGCCTGGAAAGAGATGTTGTTGTCTTGCCTATATACTGAGTTATTTGAGGCTTACAGTCCCCAAGTGGGCATTTGAAGGCATAGACGACATTGGTCTCTTTTAAAGCGTTCTCCTTTGTGTCTGGAGAGTTTCTCATGAGTAGGTTGGCCGTTTTTTTGGTTTTATAGTAAATCGTCAGTTGTATCTTCTGATTTTTGTCTGTAGGGATAACGTTTCTATTAACAATATCTTTCAGGACCCTTTAATCCGTTTTATGAGCTGTGGAAAAGAAGTTCCTGTAAAATAGTCTAATAGAGGGTATAGGTGTTGTGTTATTTGTCTCTTCAGAGGTTGCATGGCGTTTCACCTTCCTTCTTATGATGTCCTCAACGAAACCATTGGAGAAGCCGTTGTTGACTAGGACCTGCCTTACCCTACAGAGTTCTTCATCGACTTGCTTCCATCCTGAGCTGTGGCTGAGAGCACGGTCGACATAAGCGTTAACAACACTCCTCTTGTACCTGTCTGGGCAGTCACTGTTGGCATTTAGGCACATTCCTATGTTTGTTTCCTTAGTGTAGACTGCAGTGTGGAAACCTCCGCTCCTTTCCATGACTGTTACATCGAGAAAGGGCAGCTTCCCATCCTTCTCCATCTCGTAAGTGAAACGCAACACAGAATTCTGCTCAAATGCTTCCTTCAGCTCCTGCAGATGTCTGACATCAGGTACCTGTGTAAAAATATCAGCATACCTGCAGTATATGGCTGGTTTCAAGTTCATGTCGACTAAGACCTTTTGCTCGATGGTACCCAAGTAGAAGTTCGCAAACAGGACACCTAGGGGAGAACCCATGGCGACCCCATCTACTTGCTTATACATGTGCCCATCCGGGCTCAAGAAGGGTGCCTCTTTAGTACAAGCTTGAAGTAGTTTTCTTAGAATGTTTTCTGGTATGTCAAGAGGAGTACAAGCCGGATCATGATATACTCTGTCCGCTATCATCCTGATTGTTTCATCCACAGGTACGTTGGTAAACAGTGATTCTACGTCCAACGAGGCTCTTATCCCTGTGGCCCGTGTTCCCCGCAGTAAGTCAACAAATTTCTCTGGAGTCTTCAGGCTGAAGGCGCAAGGGACATAAGGAGTCAGCAAGCCGTTGAGTAGCTCCGCCAGTCTGGCAAAGCAAACCTTCGTTCAAGTAATTAGTAATATTATAAATTTAAACAAGCCTTCGTCTTAGTAATATTTTAAATTTAAACAAGAAGAAACACTGATTATTAGGGTGAACACTAGGTGAACACAAATAAACTCGTCTAGGTGAAAACGTCTAGGTGAATACACTTGGTGAACACATATGGTGAACATCTTACCTATAAAGAAACAATGCACAAAAAAATATTAATTCGATAAGTACAAAGTTCAAAGCCTCCTTGATATAGTTTAAATAATTGGCGAGAACTTTATATACTTTATTTGATTAAATTTATTTTGATTTGTGCTGTATATAAAGTAAATTTTTGTTAGATCCCAGATGGTCGAAGTGGATGGGCACCGCTCCTTCAATCCGCCCTTATATATCCCAGCTCATCCTAATATCCATTTCATGTGTTATATAATCTTACTGGAGCAGTACTTTTACCTCATTATTACCTTACCTTAACTTAACTTACCTAGCATCCTTACAAATATTTGTTTCCCTACTGATTTTCTCTCATCGTGCCTCATATGTAACTTGATGATATATAATGAAGTTGCCGAATGTATGACTGCGGAGATCTTCATTAATTTAAGCAGGAAACGTCGAGGTCAGACTTAAAGGCCGGACCCGGTGTTAACGCGGTCACCAGTTCGAGCTCAGTTATCGGCAGATCTTCTTTTTTTCCCTATATTGGCCACGAAGTACTTTAGTGTTAATTCAATACTATTTATCATCTAATTAATCAAATTTACAATTTTCAATAACGTGTTATTTATGATCTCTAGAATCATTTATATATTATATAATGAATTATTATTATTATAGTATTACGAAACAGTAATAACATGTTGTGAGTGTTTCAACACAACAACAACGTATTTTAAGTGTTGCGAAATATAAATAACGTGTTGTGAGCCTTCCAACTCAGAAATAATGTGTTGTGAGTATTTAAGGACATTATTAACGTATTGTGAGTACTGCAAAATATTCATACCATGTTGTATGTTTTGAATCGTTGCAACACAGAAATTATGTGTTATAAGTGTTGCACCAGTCAGGAATAACTTATTGCAACACATAATTACTGTGATACAAGTGAGTGTTCCAACATGTTTTTTTCTTTGTTTCAACACTCACAACACTTCAATCCTGTGAAGTAACACTCACAACACCTCATTCCTGTGTTACAAAACTCACAAAACGCTATTCCTAAACGTTGCAAAACTCTCAACATGTGTGCATGCATTCGTGTTATGTCTGTGTATTTTTGTTCCTTTATATGTTGAATATTATTTATAGTAATTTTGTCATCCAAAATTATTTTCTCTCTAGAATCAATAAAGAAATATAATAAAAATGATGTTAAAAAGAATCTACCATAATTACATTAACTATTGTTATAATACACTATTTACTAAAAATGTGTAATTTCTATGTAATTCTGAATCGATTCACAAATTCAAAAAAAGAGAAAGATAACTTCATGACACTAATTTGACAAAGTTTAGGGCAAGAATTTTAAACTTCTAAGTTGAAACACATTATAAAGTCGTGTTTCATCGATCTGTTTTTGTTCTGGGTTTTAAACACCAGTTGCCAACTAACAGAAAAATTTTAATGAAATCTATTCGTCAAATATACTACTGTATCTCTTTTTTTCTCTCTAATCGTTAAACTGGGATGAATATTCATTACAAAACATTACAAAATCAGCTTAAAGTATCAATAACACTTAAGCATTAAACAAGATGAAAGACTGATTATTAATGTGAGAACATCTAGGTCAGCACATAAAGGTGAGTGCATCTAGGTGATCACGTCTAGGTGAGAACATCTAGGTGAACTTCTATACCTATAAACAGCCTGTGCAAAATTTTTAATTTTATTATATAAATACCAAGTTCAATAACTAATTTACATTCCATAAAGAACTGGCGAGAATATCAGTGTACACTTGAGTTTGCTTAAATTTATTAGATCTGGGCTGCTAATATCATACGTTTGAGTTCCATCCCCGTTGGTCCAAGCACTGTTACTCCACTCCGTCCTCTCGCTTCTTACAAAGTCCGCGTTCGATCCCGATGGTCCAAGTGGTAGCTTACCATTCCTTCATTTCGTCCTTATGTATCCCAGATGATCTTAATATCCCTTCCAAGTGCTATATAATCATACTGTCCTAGCACTTTCACCTGATAATTACCTTACCTCGCTTCCTTTCAGAGATTCTTTGTCTAACTGATGTTTTCACATCATGCCTCAAATGTCAGTTAAGATATTTAATGAAGTGGATGAATGTATGACTGATGAGTTCTTCATTAAGCAGGAGACGTCGTAGTCAGACTGGGAGGTCGGACCCGGTGTTCACGTGGTCACCAGTTCGAACTCTCAGTATCTATGCTGGGCTTCCATTCTTCTATATATTAGCTAAAAAATAAATTAGTTTTAACCCAATACTTTTTATTTAATATTATCCAATGTTTATTTAATCAAATTGTATATGTTCAATCACGTTTTATTTATAAACTCTAGCAAGTTTTACATTTTCTCTTGTCATCGCATTATATTTATTTGTTTACTCATCATTTATTTATTAATACAATTACCCTGATCGAGATATTTAATCACGAATATTTATCTGTTTAATCAGTTGTATTAACGATTCGTTCGCATATGATACTTAATTCAATACTTAATTCAATACTTAATCACTTTCTGCTCTTGTATTTAATAACTCTTTAGTTCTCTTTTCAATCACCTTTTATCGATCTTTGTAATCAAATATGCTTTTTTTATTTTCATGTTTGGCAAAGCAATATTTATATCGTGAAAGGATTCAACGTCAAACTCTTTATGAAAATAAGATATGTGAGAGTTGCTGAACATATAAACGTGTTGTGTGAGTTGCAACGCTGCAACTCATGATTGATCATGAGTGTTATAAACCATGTGTTTATTGACCATGTGAGTATTATAAAACATAAATATCGTTGTGATGGACCTCGGCGGCATCTATGATCCAGGTTCAGAGTTAAAAGAGTTGACCCTCCTTCTAATAATGTTTCCCATGTTCTAGTCTGCTGTTCTGGGAGGTGATGAGGTACCGGTGACTAGTCGAAGACTGCAGAGAAGCAGAGCGAGGGAAGCATTACAGAGAAACCCCTCTGCTGGAGTGTACTAGCACGCATGCATTGTTTGAGCATGCTAGCTAGAGGGCTAGTGGAGCGCTGGAAGACTTCACTGTTGGAGTGTGCTAGCCAGAGGGCTAGTGGAGCGCTGGAAGACTTCACTGTTGGAGTGTGCTAGCCAGAGCGCTGGAAGACTTCACTCTTGGAGTGTGCCAGCCAGAGGGCTAGTGGATCACTGGAAGACTTCACTGTTGGAGTGTGCTAGCCAGAGAGCTAGTGGAGCGCTGGAAGACTTCACTGTTGGAGTGTGCTAGCCAGAGAGCTAGTGGAGCGCTGGAAGACTTCACTGTTGGAGTGTGCTAGCCAGAGGGCTAGTGGATCACTGGAAGACTTCACTGTTGGAGTGTGCTAGCCAGAGAGCTAGTGGAGCGCTGGAAGACTTCACTGTTGGAGTGTGCTAGCCAGAGAGCTAGTGGAGCGCTGGAAGACTTCACTGCTGGAATGTGCTAGCCAGAGAGCTAGTGGAGCGCTGGAAGACTTCACTGTTGGAGTGTGCTAGCCAGAGGGCTAGTGGAGCTCTGGAAGACTTCACTGTTGGAATGTGCTAGCCAGAGGGCTAGTGGAGCTCTGGAACACTTCACTGTTGGAGTGTGCTAGCCAGAGGGCTAGTGGAGTGCTGGAACACTTCACTGTTGGAGTGTGCTAGCCAGAGGGCTAGTGGAGCGCTGGAAGACATCGTCAGAGTAGTCTTCATCACCGTGGACGTGAGTTAGCGTGAGGGCTAGTGATGCACTGGATGACCTCGTCAGAGAAGTGTACATAGTTGTAGTTGTAATTAATAATGATATTCTCATACTCCATTTTATTTATCTTGCCTTAAACATTACACTGCACTTCCACCGAGGTTGGGGATCTCTGGCCTTGAGAAAGATCAAAGTGTTTAATTGAAAGAGCCCGGTTGCGGATGAAGAGTTCTTAAATACCAAGTTCAATAACATTATATACGTTAGAGAACTGGCGAGAACAACCGAGTACACCAGTTTGCTTAAATTTATTAGATATTAGCTGCTTATAAAATACGTTTGTGTTCGATCCCCGATGGTCCAAGTGCTTTGGCCCCGTTACTCCACTTCGTCTTATCGCTTCTTGCAGTGTCCGCGTTCGATCTTCAAAGGCCCAAGTGGTAGCTTTCCATTCCTTGACTTAGTTCATATATGTCCCAGATGATCTTAATATTCCTTCCAGGTGCTATATAATCATACTGGCCTAGTACTTTCACCTCATAAATACCATACTGTACCTCGCTTCCTCACAGATTTTGTTTCCTTGCTGATTTTTTTCTCATTATGCCTCAAATGTTAATTGATGATGTATGGTGAAGTAGATGAATGTATGACTGCTGAGTTCTTAATTAAGCAGGAATTGTCTTGATCAGATTGGGAGGTCGGACCCGGTGTTCACGCGGTCACCAGTTCGAACTCCTTGTATGTAGTCATTCCTTTATTTTTCATATATTGCTTACAAAATACTTAAGTTTTAATCCAATATTATTTTTGATCTATATAATAAAATTTTATATTCAATCTTGTTTTATTTATCAATTTAAGCAAGTTTTATATTTTCCTTTTTATCACATTATCTTTATTTTTTTCCGTCATCATTTATTTATTAATCCATTTACTCTTTTCTAAATATTTAATCATGTATATTTATGTTTTAATCACCTATATTAATTTTTCAATCAAATATGATTTTTATCCCCAGTTCGAACTCTCTTTGCACTTCCTTTTTACATTTTGGTAATAAATAAAAATTATTTTTTAGTTATTGAATCGCAATTTTCATCAATTTAATCACTTTTTAAATGTTCAATAACGTTTAATTTTGTCAATTACAGCAACTTTAACATTTCTATTTATATCATTTTATCGATTTGTTTAAGCATCATTTACTATGCAATGCAATCGCCCGTTTTTAGATATTTAATAACTTATTTCTCTAGTGAATTATCTTTATTAACTGTTCAATCTAATTTTCTATATATCTTCAGTCACGTTTTATTTATTCATTTTATTTTTATTTGTCTATTTAATCACTTGTTAGTTATATTTTCTATCACATTTTGTTTATTTATTCAATCGCTAACGTTTTTTAAATTTACATATTAGCAATAAAACATTAATATCGGGCAAGTAAGTAAGTAATTATCAAAAGAAGGCACCAAACCGGGAAGGCTATGTAGCACCATCAAATGTGCAGAATAATCGGAGGGCGCTAAATATCACCAAGGATGCCAATACGGGAACAAAAACGCATAAGGCGAACGATATCAAAAGTATCCGAGTCACCAAGAATTCTATTGAGGGACAGGTGACCGCGAGGGGCGGTCGGAAAGCGAGACACACGCTCGTCCTGGAAGTCAGGACATTCAAGAAGGACATCCACGACCGTAAGAGGGACAATGCAACTAGGACAATAACGAGCAGGGCGGTGCTCCATCAAGTGACCATGGGTTAAGCGAGTATGGCCTCGCTTACCTCGCCAGAGCCGTTTCCCAACGCTGGTTACGGTGGTAGGAGGACGGCCACGAGGAAACACAACATTTACGTAGTTTGTTACCAGAGAGTACGTAGTTTGTTACCAGTAACAGACGACCAAGAAGCCTGCCAACGGGTAAGGACGGAGGAATGGATAACCGGGTAAAAGTCGGAATATGGAATACCTTAACGAGAGATGGGACAAGAGCGGACAGCTTCCTTGGCGGCAGCATCCGCACGCTCATTTAAAGACACACCAATAAGTAATATCGGGCAAAAATACAACGCTAAACGCTTGATGGGAATGAAAGTTGTGAGTGTTGCATCGCGGTCCTAACGTGAGTGTTGCAACATAGAAATTGCGTGGTGAGAGATGCAAAATTGCAACACTGTAATACCGAGAAGTGTTACAACACAGCAATGACGTGATGTGAGTCTTGCAAGACAATAACGGATCGTGATTCTTGCAAGGAAATAGTGCGATGTGAGTGTTACAACATAAATATTGTGTTGTAAATGTTGTAATACTTATAAGCATGTTTTGGGTTTTGCAACATTGAAACAACGTGTTATGTGATGCAATAAAGAAATAACGTGTTGTGTTGCAATGCAGACATAAGGTGATGTATGTGTTGAATCGTTGCAACACAGTTATAACATGTTGTAACTCTCACAGTATGGTATTTATTTACTGCCACATGTAACTTTTTATTACAACACTCGCAACATGTTCTGTTTTGCAACACTTCCTTCTAGTGTTTTAACACTTATAACCTCTCAGTTCAGTGTTGCAACACACAAAATCTTATTCCTGTGTTGCACACACACAAAACACGCTAGTCCTGTACGTTGCAACACTTACAACAACACTTCACTTCATGTGGCAAGTCGTGTAAAGTCTGCGTATTTCTGTATATGGATATGGCACGCTTTAACTAATGTCAGGTTTTCATTCACGATTTTTGCTCTCTTGGGTCAATAAAGTTATGTAATGAAAAATATGTTAACTGCCGTAATACATTGAAAGGAATATAGGATAACTACCATAACGAAAACTACAATATTACCATAATTAATTTAACTATTTCTATGATATTAGCATAATTACTTATTACATAAAATTAAGATAATAATCTTAATTATTACTATAATATTACGATAAATATCATTATTTCTTTAATTATGCTATATTTACTTAAACTAGTACTATAATAATACATAATTAAGTGAAAATACGAAATTTGTATGTCATTAAGTACTTTTTCACTTAAGTCCTTAATACAGAAAAATAACGCCAAGATATTTTTATATAAGCCTCGGGCAATCATATGAACCCCAAGATAAGAAAATCTTAATCTGATCTATGCGTCAAATACACTTCATATTCACTTTTTTCTCTGGCTTGCGTGCCTTACTTAAACAAGATAAAATGTTCAAATCAGTTTTAGGTTTCATTGGTTCTTAAGCGTTAAGAAAGATGAGCCGCAGTCTATAAGGGTGTTTAACCTGTTAATGAGCCCCATAAACAACCTATGCAAACAAATTATTTATTTAATAAATACAAAGTAAAATAACTCCCAAATATACCTTAATAAATTAGAGAAAATAACTTCGTACAGTTCACATTGTTAAATTTTATTGAGATTCATGATTTCTATAAAATGTTTTCTGGTCGCAGTCCAAGGTTCTAGTGATTGGGTACCGTTTTTCCAATCCATACTTTCTCTTCTTGCAGGGTCGGCGTTTGATCCTCGATAGTCAAAGTGGTAGAGCACCGTTCCTTCACTCCGTCCTCACATCCCAGCCCATCCTACTGTCCCTTCAAAGTGTTATATAACCATACTGGCCTGGCGTTTTCACCTTATCATTTCCTTACCTTACCTAACATCCTCTTCTCATAAAGATTAATTTTCCTTCCCAACTTTCTCCTTCACACGCCTCAATTGTCAGTTGAAGATGTATGGTGAAGTGGATGAATGTATGACTGAGGAGTTCTTCATTAAGCAGGAAGAGTCGTGGCCAGACAGGGAGGTCGGACCCGGTGTTCACGCGGTCACCAGTTCGAACTCTCCGGTATTTCTCTTCCTTTTTTCATATATTACACAAAATAGATGGAATTATTGAGTCCTAATTTTACATCTATTTAATCCCCCTTTAATATACATTCACTTTTCATATATTTATTCCAGCACCTTTTAAATATATATAGTTCACTTTTAAATTAGTTCTTTAATCATTATGTATTTATTAATCCATTTCAATTTTTTAGATACTTAATCATACACTTAACCATCTTTAATATTTCTTTCATATAACTGATTTATTCTCTCCCATTTTTTTTTTTTTAATTATTTTAATTTTTTTGGTTTAGAACTTAGTTATTTTTCATCACCTTTTATCTATCTTTCCAATCTCTTCTTGCTTTTAATTTACATATTAGCAATGAACAATTTATATTGTCCAAGACTAAAACGTTTAACGCTTTATGTGCTTAACGCTTTATGTGCGTTATGTGATCACACCTAAGGAGCCGGTCGGCCGAGCGGACAGCACGCTGGTCTTGTGATCCTGTAGTCCTGGGTTCAATTCCAGACGCCGGCGAGAAACAATGGGCAAAGTCTCTATCACCCTATGCCCCTGTTATCTAGAAATAAAATAGGTACCTGGGTGTTAGTCAGCTGTCACGGGCTGCTTCCTGGGGGTGGAGGCCTGGTCGAAGACTGGGCCGCGGGGACACTAAAAAGCCCCGAAATCATCCCAAGATCCCAAGATAACCTAGTGTGTTCACATCTCGGTAAACACTAGATGTGAGCACACTAGGTGAACACTAGATGTGAACACACTAGGTGAACACTAGGTGAACACTAGATGTGAACACACTAGGTGAACACTGGATGTGAGCACACTAGGTGAACATTAGTTGTGAGAACACTAGGTGAACACTAGATGTGAGCACACTAGGTGAACACTAGATGTGAGCACACTAGGTGAACACTAGATGTGAGCACACTAGGTGAACACTAGATGTAAGCACACTAGGTGAACACTAGATGTGAGCACACAAGGTGAACACTATATGTGAGCACACTAGGTGAACACTAGATGTGAGCACACGAGGTGAACACTATATGTGAGCACACGAGGTGAACACAAGTGGATGACCATCTTGACTATAAACAACATACTCAATTTTTTTAAATTTATTAGATAAATGCAACATTCAAAACCGCGTTGATATACCTCAAAGAATTGGTGAGAACTTTATACACTTAAATTTTCTTAATATGTTTAGATCCATGCTGTTAACAAAAAAAATTTGTGTTCGATCACCCTATGGTTGAAGTGGTTGGGCATCGCTCCTTCAATCCGTCCTTATATATCCCAGCTCATCCTAACATCCCTTCTACGTGCTATATAATCATACTAGAGCAGTACTTTCACCTCATTATTACCTTAACTTTCCTCGCTTCTTCACAGTGATGTTTTATCATTAATGATTTTTTTCTCATCATGCCTCATATGTCACTTGATGATGTATGATGAAGTGGATGAATGTATGACTGCGGAGTTCTTCATTAAGCAGGAAGCGTCGTGGTCAGATTAGGAGGTCGGACGCTGTGTTCACGCAGTCACCAGTTCGACCTTTTCCTCGGGCTTCCTTTTTTTTCCATATATTGGCCACAAAATACTTAAGTTTTAACTCGTTGCTATTTTTCATCTATTTAATTGTATTTTAAATATTCATTCACGTTATATTTACGAATTCTAGCAACTTTTTTGAATTAAAATTTGTATTGTTATTATATTATTACGAAACAGTAATAACGCGCGAGTGTTGCAACTCTGAAATAATGTATAGTAAGTAATACAAAATAGTAATAACGTGAGTGTATTTTGCAACAATGAAATGACATAATGTGAGTGTTGCAGCACATAAATACCCTATTGTGATTGTTCAATTGCAGAAATAAAGTTTGTTTAGTTTTCAACACAGAAAATAACGTAATGTTACAGTTACAACTCAGAAATAACGTGTTGTGAGTCCTGCAACAAGGTAATACCATGCGGTAGGTGTTGCAACGTTACAACACATAAATAACATGTTGTGAGTGTTTCACTGGTCAGGAATAATATGTTGCAACACATAATTACTTGTTATGATCCGAGGCTGCCTGAGAAACGAGTCTACCCCTGAGTTATTCTGCCTGACCTGACCTAAGTGAGAGATCAAAAAGATATAGACATGGAAATGTATTTAGTAAACACTCAATTGGACTTGACTAGTAGTTTAAAAGTATGGGCAGTGAATAAATGTGTGCATAAATGACTTGACATGAGATGTCGAAAGTTTGTGAGGAAGGCATGAGGCTCATTTCAGGGGTCTTGACCTTACTCGAGTTGTGGAAGCAGGATGCAGTGTCTTTAAGCTCATGGTAGCAGAGGAAGAATCTCTCTTTACGTGCTCCGTCAAGTGGAGAATTAGTCAGCCGTTCTTGTATAAAGACTGGGGACGACTTCGTGCTAGAGTCAGGCAGTAAAGAAGCCCTGTAGAGAAGTTTAAGCGATTTTGCCCCCCCCCCCTCCCTGTTCAGCCAATTGACGCCGTGAGGGGGGCTTAGTGGGCGGCTGCCGGAGTGTGATGCTCTTTGGGACAGTCCTTTGTTCTTTTCTAGCTTTGTGCTCCTGCTGCCGTCCTCTCCAATTGTGCTGAGCACCTTTTCCCTTTCCTTCTGTTTCGTTTTTCTCCCCCCTCTTCTCCTATCTGCTTGCCGTTTCCTACTGACCTTTTGCTTGTTTTGGTTATTCCTTTGGACTTCTTCTATTTTGACGCCCGGGTGTTTGAGGAGGCATACTCTTGCACACGTAGAACTGAAGTACCCAATGTCGAGAGCGAGGGGAACCTTTTATTTTAAATCCCCCCTTTCGTCACTGAACCCGATCTCGACGGACTGTCGGTTCTTACGGTGGCGTTTGTGGGGCGTATACTCACGACGCACCCCTAGGGGGCCCCCCGGCATGATCGGCGATAGCTTCTTGTTGGGTGTTCTGCCTCTAATTGTAGCTCCATGGTGGGTGTGGGGGCTCATTCGTGAATGAATATTGATTTTTCGTAGCAATGATATCTACTGTTTCTCCTTTACCTTCTCAGGCTCGTGTGGTGGGCGACCAAGCCCCCGATTCGGTCCGTGTTGGAAGACCGGGTTCTGTAGCCTCTGCTGCATTGGGCTCAACCTTGCTCCTCCTTTGGCCTCTCTCACTCCTCCCCTCGGCTCCCCTCCCTCCTATGTGGTTGGGTCCTCCCCAAGCCCCCAGTGGTGACTACCTCGTCCCCTGCCGCGGCTCCATCTCTAGTTGTAACTACTGCGCCTTTTAACCCCTCTCTCTCTGGGGGTTCTCACCGCCGTCTTCGTCACGGCCGCCCTCGCTCCATTCCTTCCCGTTCTGATACCTATCAAGCTTTGTTTGGTCCCGCTCCGTGGGCCAAATATTTTGATCTCCTCCCTCTTGATTCTGCGCCTCCTGACGATTTCTCTCTCCATCGACATCTCGTTGATTCCGTGGATGCCTCTGTTACTTTCAACCCCACTCGTCTCGGTACACGTGTCGTTGCTACTCCTTCTCAGGATGCAGCTTCCCGCTTTGCTGCCTTATCCTGCCTTGGCGAGACCCCTGTTCGGGTCTCAAAGAACGTTCAGTTGATCGCCAGTGTTGGCACTATTCTCGTCCCGCCCCATGTTGCGACCGGTGTTCGGGATCTGCGCGACTGCCACGACGATATTCGTCATATCCTTGATGCCCAGGGCCATTCTATTCTCCAGGTGGACACGTTTACTCGTCCCCCTAGTGGTCGTGGCCGTCAACCCCTTCGGGTTGTGAAGATTATCTTTGATGGTCGGACCCTTCCACCCTCTGTCACTCTTGCTGGTTCCAGGTGCTCTGTCCAGGTGTACATTCCTTCTCCTAGGCTCTGTAACAAGTGCTGGAGGATTGGGCATGTTGCCATCCGCTGCTCTGTGACTCTCTCTCTTTGTATTTTGTGTGGGGGCGAAGGTCACTCTAAGTCGGAGTGCACTTCTCCCCGAGCTCGTTGCCTCAAATGCGGTGAGGCCCATCCTACCTTCTCCCGTACGTGTGTCCATTACAAGCTTGAGGCAGCCGTCCTCAACTTGAAGCACCGGGAGCGTTTATCTTTTCCTGAGGCGAGGCGCCATGTTCGCCGGCTGCCGCCTTATGCTAATATCCCTTATGCTCGCATGTTGCGCTCTTCCTCTCCTCATTCTTCCCACCTTCCTCAGACTCACAACCGTTTCCGGGCCTTGGACCCTGATACGCCCACTGCCCCCTCCTCTGTTCCTTTGAGTTCTGTCCCGAAGGATCCACCTCCTGGTCCTCTGTCTGGGGATCCCCTCCTTTCTACCCGGTCTGTCTTGTCTCCTGTGTCTTCTTCCTCGTCTCCCTCCGTTCCTCCTTCCCATCCTTCCTTTCCGTCTCTTGACTCTCCCCACCGCCTGTCGGTGCGAGCTGATGTCCATCGCTCTCCAAACAGCCGTCGCGTGTGCTTTCGTTCGGATTCTCCTGTTGAGACGCTAGAATCCGTTGCCCAGTACGTTGTTGCTGGGACACCTGTCTCTTTACGTCAGAAGCGTAAGCCTGGCTCCTCTCCTTCCTCCTTCCCGGCGGGTAAGAAGGTTTCGCTTTCTTCCTCGGCCCCTACTTCTGCCTCTATCGCTCCTTCCCCTCCCATTTCGGTAGTTACGCCCCCTGTTTCTGCTATGGAGGTTTCTGTGGCCCCCGCTTCCCTCTCGGTTGCTGCCCTTGCTGAGGTGCACTTCCCTCTTTCTACTCCCCCTCTTCCTGGAGTTGTCCTTGACTACTCCTCTCCGTGTCTCCTCCTCTTCCTCCTCCTCCTCCTCCGGACCCCGCTCGCCCCGCTCTGGTCCGTTCTCCCGCTTCCTTCCCTCCGTCTTTGCTCAGTTTACCCATGCCTCCCTAACCCTGACTTTGCTGACCCTGATCCCGACCCTGATATTCTTTAACGTGCTATATTGCTCTTTCGTCTTTGTTTCTTCCTTGTTCTATGTTGTTTCCTTTCTCTTCTCGTCGATGTCTATTCTTCAATGGAATGTCAATTCCATTGAAGAATTACGCCAATTTCCTCGAACTCCAACTTCTGATTTCGTGGTTTTCGCCCCTTTGTGTCCGTCTCCAGGAGCCGATGCTTGGTGCTCGTCCTGGTTGTTTTCGTGGCTATTCCTTTCTCTCCCCCCTTCCCCAGCAACAGCTGGGGCTCGTAATTCTTCTGCTCTCTTGATTCGCTCTGATGTTCCCTTTGTCCCCTTACTTTTTCCTTTGCCTCTCCATTGTTCTGCTGCTCGTATCTTTGTGGGGAAATGCTACACAGTTTGTTCCATTAATCATCCCCCGAGTATCCCGCTTTCTCTTCCTGATCTGAAACACTTCCTGGACTCCTTGCCGGAGCCTGTGCTCCTGCTGGGTGATTTCAATTGTCGTCATTCTCTTTGGGGTGATGTTCTGACGAATACCCGAGGTCGCCTTCTTGAGGCGTTTATCCTCTCTTCTATCCTGTCTCTTCTGAATTCTGGTGAGCCCACTCATTTGGACTCTCGGACTCGCACCCTTTCCTGTCTTGATCTTTCTCTTTGCTCTTCTTCTCTTTACTTAGATTTCACGTGGCAGGTTCTTGATAACCTCCATGGCAGTGACCATTTCCCCATCCTTGTTTCCTTTTTCTCTTTTCGTCCTTCCCTAGGTGGCAGTTTGCTAAAGCGGACCGGAACCTATTTATCCTCAGTGCTGCTCTCTCTGACCTCTCCCTCGCGCTCTCCTCCTTTTTCATGACACTCTCTTCGACGCTACCCTCCGCTCTATTCATCGCTCTTCCTTTCGGGGTCCGCGGAAGTGCGTTCCCTGGTGGAATGCAGACTGTGCTCGGTCTTTCCGCTGTAAGCGTGCAGCCTGGAAGAGGCACTGCTGTCGGCAGACGGCCGATTCTTTTCTTTTCTTTCGGAAAGCGAGTGCGGTGGCCCGTAGGGCCATCCGTACGGCTAAACGTGAATGTTGGGCATCTTATGTCTCCACAATTACGCCTGAAACTCCCCTGCCACAGATCTGGAAGCGTATCTGCAAGATAACGGGTAAGTTCGTTCTCGATGTTCCACCGGTCCTTCACCTCCGTGGTACTTCTTGTGGCGGACCCGTTGCAGGTTGCTACCGAACTGGGTTCCCACTTTTCTTCTGTTAGCTCCGGTCTTCATCTTACCCAATTTTTCCTTCTTCGTAAACCTGTCCTTGAGTCTCGTCCTTTAGATTTCTGCACTCGTCTTCGACTTTCCTATAACTATCCCTTCTCTCTCTCTGAACTTCGTTCTGTCCTGGCCCTTTGCGGTTCTACTACGGCGGGCTCCGATGGTATTCATTATGAGATGCTTCGCCATCTACCTCCGTGCTCGTCTCAGTATTTACTGAGTCTGTATAATCGGATCTTTGAGTGGTTGTCAGTCCCTGAGGACTGGGCTCGATGTCGTTGTCCTCCCTGTTTGCAAACGAGGGTCTCTGGGAACTTCCCCTAAGGACTTTCGCCCTATTGCCCTCACAAGTTGTGTCTGCAAACTCTTTGAACGTATGGTTAACGTTCGTCTGATGTGGTTCCTGGAACACCATCACCTCCTCTCCCCTTCTCAATTTGGTTTCCGCAAGTGCCACAGCACAACAGATGTTCTGGTGAACTTTGAGGTCTATATTCGTATTGCCTTTGCTGCGAGGACCTCCGTTGTTGCCGTCCTTTTTGACCTGGAAAAGGCTTACGACACCACTTGGCGATATCATATTCTATCTCAACTTCATTCTTTTGGCCTTCGTGGTCATCTCCCTCTCTTTCTTCGTAGCTTCCTCTCTCGTTGTTCCTTTCGGGTGCGCCTTGGTACTGCTCTCTCTGCCTCTTTTCAGCAGTACGAAGGTGTGCTTCAGGGTAGTGTTCTGAGCACTACTCTTTTTCTGGTTGCCCTCAATGGTCATCATTCCTCTCTTCCTTCAGGTGTCTTCTCCGCTTTCTATGTCGATGATCACCCTATGTCACCCTTTGCTGCCAGGGTGATAATTCGCCTCTCCTTCAGCGCCGGCTTCAACTTGCGATTTATGCCGTGTCGTCCTGGGCCACCAATCATGGCTTCAAGTTCTCTACTTCTAAGACTTGTGCCATGTCTTTTACTAGGAAACGGGTCGTTCTTCGTCCCTCTTTGTCACTTTATGGTCATCCCCTTGAGTACAAAGATTCCGCAAAGCTTTTGGGTTATTCCTTGACACTCGTTTGTCTTGGTCTCCCCATATCTCTTACCTCCGTGTTGAGTGCTCTAAAGCCCTTGCCCTCCTTTGGGTATTGTCCCATACTTCTTGGAGAGCGGATAGGCGCACTCTACTTGTTTTACCTTCCTCTCTCGTCCTGTCTAAGCTCGATTATGGTTGCCTTGCTTACTCATCTGTTTCTCCTTCTACTCTTCGCCGTCTTGATGCTTTGAACCATACTGGGTTGCGCCTCAGTTCTGGTGCCTTTCGTTCGACTCCCGTCCTTAGCTTGTATGTTGACACTGGCTTCCTGTCTCTCCAGGACCGCCGTGATCGCTACTGTCTTCGCTATCTTGCGCGGTCCTTACAACATCCTTCCTCTCGCCTCTGTCGTGCTTTAACTTTTACCCCTCCTGCAGTTCCTGTTCCTCTTCACCACCTCCCTCTTTCTGTCCGGTTATCTCGCTTACAGGATTCTCTTTCCGTTCGTGTTTTTAATGTTTCTCCTCTTGTTGTTCCTTCTTTGCCCCCGTGGAGAGTCTCACTTCCGCAGTTTTGTACATCCTTGACCTGCATCACTAAAGCTTTTACCCCTCCTACGGTTCTAAAACGCCTTTTCCTTGAGCACTTTTCTTCTCACTCCCGCTCCGTTTCTGTCTTCACCGATGGGTCTAAGTCTGCGGTCAGTGTTGGCTACTCTGTTGTTTTTCCTGATCGCACTTTTATGTGTCGCTTACCTCCGGAGACTAGCATCTTTACAGCTGAGCTTTATGCTATTCTCTATGCTCTTCGTCTCCTGCTTTCTCGTTGTCAGTCTTCCTTTGTAGTTGTTGTTGACTCGCGTAGTGCCCTCATGGCTCTCGGGTCCTTTAATCTGGTTCATCCAGTAGTTGTTGAGATCCAGCATTGGCTGTTTCTTGTTCACAGTAAATTTAAGTCAGTTGAGTTTTGTTGGGTTCCCAGCCATATTGGTGTGTCTTTAAATGACCGTGCGGATGCTGCCGCCAAGGAAGCTGTCCGCTCTTGTCCCATGTCTCGTAAAGGTATTCCATATTCCGACTTTTACCCGGTTATCCATTCCTCCATCCTTACCCGTTGGCAGGCTTCTTGGTCGTCTGTTACTGGTAACAAACTACGTACTCTTAAATGTTGTGTTTCCTCGTGGCCGTCCTCCTACCACCGTAACCGGCGATGGGAAACAGCTCTGGCGAGGTTGCGTATTGGCAATACTCGCTTAACCCATGGTCACTTGATGGAGCGCGGCCCTGCTCCTTATTGTCCTAATTGCATTGTCCCTCTTACGGTCGTGCATATCCTTCTTGAATGTCCTGACTTCCAGGACGATCGTGTGTCTTGCTTTCCGACCGCCCCTCCCGGTCGCCTGTCCGTGAATAGAATTCTTGGTGACTCAGATACTTTTGATATCGTTCGCCTTATGTGTTTTTGTTCTCTTATTGGCATCCTTGGTGATATTTAGCGCCCTCTGATTGTTCCACACATTTGATGGTGCTACATAGCCTTCCCGGTTTGGTGCCTTCTTTTGATAATTACTTACTTAAGCGATTTTGTGGGCTGAGGAGCGCCCCAACGTCCGACGCTGGGGCAAGGGCGCGCCCTTGTACATCTAATTCTGTGGTAAGCCTATTTTAACCAGTTAACAGTGATTGTCTATAGTTGGTCGTGTGCCCATCGACCGTAGAAAGTGTCTATTGATATATTAAGCATATTTTGTTAAGGCAGAAGGCCTAAATAAGGAAATTAAGACGAGCAAGCCAGCTGGAACGACGAGCGGCGCGTCCTTTCTCGCCGAGCTTCTGAGGACAGGGCCAGCCACCGGCTGCCTCAAGAGGGAGGAGCCCGGCCGGGAGGAGGATGGACCAGACCAAACGTACGAGTCCCCTCACAGCAAGGGAGAAGCAAAGATGTCGGATGAAGACATTTGTTTTGTATGAGTTTATTTTAGTTATTTGTTTATAGGGAAACAACTTTATTGGCATATCAATGGGTTGCAGGTTTGTATTGGGGACAGGGATGCCAGATTGGGCTACAAGTAGCGAATTGGGCTACTTTTCAGAGCCCCGCGCTCCCAAATTTTTAATTTCGCTATTTGCGTCTTTTTGGGCTACTTTAAAAACAAGTTTGGCTATTTTGGGCTATTAATGTTAAGAAAGTCAATGATGATTTTTATGCTTTTTATAATGTCATGTGTACAAATCACAGCTGCGTCCAACAGCTTGATTGAATAGACCACTTACCGCAGGGGCCAGATCAGAGACCGACCCCCTGGGGACGTTGAACCTAGGAACTTCCAAAAGAAAAAGTAACCGCAAGGCAAGATAATCCTCCCCAGGGGCTATAGATTTCCCAACCTTAATTGCCATTATTACTTCATCCCGGGTACTGTCTATGTTAAGTGACCTCCCACTGTTGCCTACTGTAGATATTAGGTTTCTCTTTAGGTGTTTCCAAGAATCAAATGACTGTCGTTAGAGCGGATTAGTATACAGTGAACTTGGCAGCTTCATCTGTGCTTTCATTGTTAGTGTGGCTCTGACCTCCAGAAGGATAGTTCGACACAAGTTACCGCATATAGAAAAGAAGTTACTGCTGTTGCTTTTAGAATTTGCTTAAGTGTTCAGATAAAGAAGTGTAAAATGGGGAAGTGGTCTAAATACCAGAAAGCGTTTCAGATGTCCTGGCTTAAGGATCCCGTGTTTGGAAAGTGGTTAACTGAAGTGAAAGAAGATGGAAATATGGCATATTGTAAAGATTGTAGAAATGAGATAAGAGCTCATAGAAGTGGTTTAAAGGAACACAGTGAAACATTAAAACACAGACAAAATATATCGGAGGTAAGTCATCAGCAGATGAGCATCAAGTCTGTTCTATCAAAGAAGAAAGATAAACTTACTAAATTTGAATGTCGTCTGTCTGTATGTACTGTCGTTATCTAGAAATCTAACATTATGTTTGTAACTCATCTTGTATGTATATACTTTTACCTGAATAAACGTTTGATTTGGTTCGATTTGACTAAACAAAACACTGGGCTACTCTACTTGCAAATTCGCTACTTTTTGACCGTCAGCTCGCTACTTTTAGCAATTTGGATCTGGCAGCTCTGATGGGGGGAAGGAGTTGCTGAGAACTACGAGCCAGTAGAGGAGGAGTCAGTGGATGGAGCTCAAAGGCTATTGAAGAAATACTGAGCTCTATGGAAGAGCAGCCCCATAGGAGGAGTAGGACCTCAAGTTGTGAGAGGAAAAGCAGTGGAGTAAAGTTTTACGTGCCCCTGTGGTACCAGTGGTGAAGCACCATTGTTGTTTGAGGAAGACTTCATGGTGTAGCAGCCTGGAAGAGCTGTAGAGGATCCTGGTAGATAATTGTAGAGGAGCCTGAAGACGTTCAGGGTAGTGAATCTCCAAGCGTAGAGAGGAGGTTCTTATTGTTTACCAATAGGGAGTTGGAGTGTTTGAGTGTCATTGCGTGCATGACGCAGTAGAAGGTGAGTGAAAGACTATTTTTGGTATCGAGGAGTGTTTATACTTGTGTCTATAGTGTTACAGCCATAGGCAGGATTTCCTTATGTATATTTATATATGTTCTAGGGCTGATGGTGCCATAATGTATTGCAAGATTTAAGCAACTTGATGAGGTTGGTAGCGTAAGTGGTGAGCCAGGAGTTGGGCGACCACTTGATATAAGCAGCTGATAGTCCTGATGGCATTAGATTGCAACCTCACTATAATAGCATAGAGTGTTGGAGTCATTATTGTATCTTTTGTGTGTTGTATATGTTCCCTGTATATTAAATGTTCAAAACCAGCAGGTGTTTGCCCTTGTCCTAGTGAAGCTTCCCAGAAAGTAGGAGGGAGAGAGAGAGAGAGAGAAAGGAGGACAGCTGTGGACAGGGTGGTACAGAATTATAATTCGAAGAAAGGGTGATTGAGGAAGTCATACCAAATAAGGAGAGAGTAGTATTATAGACTCGTGGGTTGGTTGGTGTTGTCGTCGTCGATCCTTCTCTATGGACAACCCAACCCACAACTCGGCAGAGTGCTTATACTAGGAGATCACCCTTGGCGCTTCTGGCTCTTGGAGAGGGGCTCAGCGTCACACGTTTAGGGGATGCGGCTCCAACACTTAGCCTCGTTGTCACGTGCACACACCCACTCGAGCCGCTGTGACTCCCCACTCTCTCCTTATGAGATATGATCTCCTCAATCCCCTATGACTTACTAGAATTACCTCTTACCCTGTCCACAGCAGTGGTTCTTGGTTCTTTCTCTCTCTCTCTCTCCTTCTTCACTACTTCCTGGGAAGCCTCACTAGGACAAGGGCAAACACCAGCAAATTGTGACACATTTACTGGGCAAAGCACATACACGATACATACACACATATAATAATAATGAATCCTATACTCTATAATATCACAATCAGGTTGCGCTCCAACCCCATCAGAACTCTATTATCAGCTTATCAAGTGGTATCCTATCTCCTGGTTCACCACCTGATACTATTAACCTCCTCAAGTTGGTCAAGCCTACATACACTGTTGCACTATCAGCAAGATAATGTATATATAGAAAACCAGCATTTGAATGCAATAACATATATCAGTATAAATGTTCATTGATACACAACAATGATTAATCGATCACTGTCAGTCCTCGAGCACATATATCTGTAGGTAATCAAGCCTACGACTGCAACTCTAAGCTTCAGAATAAATCACTCCTTGACATAAGAATGCAAACAGTCACTCACCTCTCACTGCGTCTTGCACGCTAATGACAACCAAACACTATCAACTCCCTATAAGTAATCCACCAGAACTTCCCCTTCCACCTCTGGAAGTTCACAACCCTAATATCCTTAGGTTCTTCCGGGCTTCACTACCAGGATCCTCTGCAGCTCCTCCAGGCTGCTATCATGAAGTTTCCTTGAGTAACTACGGTGCTTCACCCTTCTGCTAGGTTCCTCCACAGCTCTCTTGGCTGCTACACCATGAAGTTTCCCCGAGCAACTGTGGTGCTTCTCCACCTCTACAGAAGCACGTGACACTCCTCTTCACTGCTGCTTCTCCTCACAGCTCGAGGTCCTCTGCTCCACTACCTTGGAGTCTCATCAGCTACTTCATCTGCTGGCTTCGAAGTGCTCAGCAACTTCTTCCCCAAAGAACAAACCTGCAACCCATCGACACTCCAATAAAATGTTCCCCTTTAACACATAAACAAAAAATATTCACACAATATGTTTGCCTCAAACCTCTATCTGTTCTCTACATACAGTGAGAGTGGACTCCCCCGTTTTGGGCGGGTCCATACTCCACCTCGCCTGGCGGCGGTCCTCACTCGCGGGGAGGGTCTTCCTCCATCCGGAGCCAGGCTCCCTCAGTCGTCCGCCAGCGCTCAGAGGGGGCGGACGTCGCTCCGTGTTCCTCCCTCTCCACTCTCTTATTTCAGGCCTTCTGCCTTATTAAAACATGTCTAACTTATAAATAAACATCGTTACTGTCGCTGGGCACACGACCAACTATAAGCAATCACTATGAACTGGCGTATATCGTGCTTACCACAGATTAACTGATCGAGGGTGCTTTCCCTCTGACGGCGTCTGGTCAGGGCGCTCCACACAGCCCACGAAAATGCCTCTGAGCAGCTTATTAAACTCTCCTCGCCGTCCAAGACTTGACACCACAACGTTCTCAGCTCAATTCCACAGCTGGCACGTCTGCACACTTCTCTTCTCTTAGAGATATATCACTAGGGGTTCCCTTCTGGCGGGAGCTCAAACGGAGCGCGGCTTCCCCCTGCGATGTCTGGCACTCAAGTGAGGTCAAGGTCCTCCGGAAGCGAGCCTCACGCCTCCAGCAAAATGTCCACATCTCCTAGCCAGTCATTTATCTATTTCCTTACTTACTGCCCATAATCTTAAATTGTTTTACATATCCAACCAGCCATTTTTCATATGGGTTATCACCTCAATATTTGCTAGACCTTCTAGTTAGGTCAGGCTTGCTGAATAACTCTCAAGGAGGGAGACTCGTTTCTCCTGTAGGCTGAGATCATAACACTCCCCTCCCCTTATTTTTGAGAGTTATTCCAGTGGCAAAGCTCGGGATAATACGTCCGCCACCACACTGTCTCGTTCTTCACCCCATATACTCTCTTAGGAGTCTAGAATTAATTCGTTGCACCTTGCAACATCTGGCACACCACGTGCCAGAAACATGATCTTCTCACAAACGATTTGACTTCTCTGACACCTCTTGGCTAGGCTGTCCTCCTTGGACGCCTGCAATCCATTGGTCCACTCTACTTACTGTCTCCACCCTCCGTTTCCTCGTCTTCTTCTCTTCCCGTCCAGAGTCAGACATCTACTGTCTGTATCTCCTCTGTCGTCTTCATACTTCCATCTACTGCCATTATACTTCCGCCTCCTGTCATCATACTTCACTCCCTCGTCTTCACCAACTATCCTCCCTTTCGTCTCCTCATTTGTCCAAGACATCGTCTTGTTTGACCTCCATCGAGTCCTCGGCTTTCTTCTATTCCTCCATGCTTGCATCATCATCCTCTTCCCACACTTCTCACCTCTATACCACTCCATTTCTTCTCCTTCAACTCTTCTTCGTTCCCTAAAAGTTTCTTCGGGCCCTGTATTACATCCAACAGCACTCGACCATACATGTCGCTTTGCCTCTCCCAAAGTGCTCGTAAGCATCTCTCCACACATACTGTCTCTTCTCCTTTCATTTTCTCGGTTATTACTCTTCTTCACTATCTCTCCTCCACGTTGTCTGTGAAACATGTCAACTCTTGACATCTCAAACAACTTAACTCCACTATCCCTATGCCTCTGTGCTCGTGGACCACTTGACGCTCTATTTCCGTCCTCAGTATGTCCACATCTTTCCTCATTCCTACTCAGCACAGTTGCATTCACCTTCTGACCCTTAATTTCAGCAGTCTGGGCTCTACTCAGGTCCGCTCTCTTCACATGAGTCTTCCTCGGCTGGGTCATCCTCACTTTCGACCTCACCGAGACTCCATTTGCCTGGGCTGGACCTTCATCAAACAGCCATGCTATATCTACATCGATATCTTCCACTGGTTGAATCGACACTGTATCATCTTCTCCAGCGTCTTCCTTGTCGGCCACCTCTGCCTTCCTCACTACCGAGACAGGGTACTCAATGGCTTGGCGGTCTCCTGACTCATCCCCTCGGATGTCAGTCAGGTTCACACTCTCAGGTGTCCCACACGTGCCGTGGCCTTCTTGGCACTCCACTGGCACAGTCTCTGCTACGACTCTCGGCAACACCTTTGTCCCGCACAAGTCATTTCCTAGGATCACTTGGACTCCTGGAATAGGTATGTCGGGGCATACTCCCAACATCACCTCTGCCGACACATATTCCGACCTTAGCTGGACAGTACAAATGGGCATGTCACTCTCCGACAATAACCCATATACTTTCATCTTCCCACTGCCAGCTAACCGTCGATCATTCCCAATCAGGCTTCTCGCAATCAAGTTCTGATTAGCTCCGGTATCTCTTAAGATACCAACTTCTACCTCAGGTTGGCCTCCTACACTGATCCAACCTTTGCTCATGGACGGCCTATACCTCTCGTTCACTAAGTTTGATCTCTGTGGTTTGTCTTGGAACACATTGATATATTTGTTTCGGGGGTCACACATGGCCAGGGTCACAACTCTCTTGCCCTGCCGACAATCTCGCATCACGTGACCCAATCCGTTACAATTGTAACATCTCATCTGTGAAAAATCTCTCCTATACGTACCAGAGTAGCTCTGACTCTGCCCACTCGTATTGGAGTTCCTCGTGCCAGACGTACTACTCGTACTCTGTGGAGCTTTACTGGATTCTTGATTCCCTGGATCACGATCAGTTTCTCGTTTTGCTCCTCCATCCTCACTTTCAGATGAAGTGCGCGACCTACTCTTCTGAGTTCTAGGGTACTTACTTTTATCTGCCCATTTATCAAAATTTTTCTCACCCCAGACTCTTCTGGGTCTCTCATAATTTCTTCCTCCCCAGACTCCATTGGGTCTGCCATTGCTGTGTCTCGCCTCGCTTCTCACTCTGTTCTCCCTTAAGCTCTTATATGCTTCAGTAATCATATCCGCCCTATCTGCGGCATCTTTCACCTCCATTATCCCTGCTTCTTGGATCTTGAACTTTGTTTCGGGATGCATCATCTCCAAGAACTTCTCCATGACCATCAGTTGCTTCAGGTCAGCGTAAGATCTAACTCCAGCAGCCTCAATCCACTTCTGGAATCGTCTTTCCAGATCTCTTGCTGTCTCAGCAAACGTACATGCTCCAACTTTGCTCATCTCTCTGAAGCGCTTTCTATAAGCTTCTGGGGTTAACTGAAACGAGCGCAATATGCTGCTCTTTACTGTGGCATAATCCTGGCACTCTTCCAGTGACAATTGGGTGTATGCCTCCCTGGCTGCACCGGTCAATCTTAACTGGACCAGCTGGGCCCATTCCTCCTGTGGCCACTCCTTGATGCTGGCTACTTTCTCAAAATGCTCGAAGAAGATCTCTGCCTCTTCGGGCACAAACAAGGAAATGTCCTTCTCCCTAACCCTAACATCTGGTGGGTGTGATACCTGGGTGGTGCTCTCTGGCAACCCATGTTCAATCCTTTGCTCAGCCAAGGTTCTATTCGCTTCTATCTGCATTTGTTTTGTTCTCTCTTTTTCTTTTTCGACCTGGGCTCTTTCTTTTTCGACCTGGGCTTTTTCTTTTTCTTTCTCCTGTTCCAACTCCAGTTCTCTTACTCTGGTTTTCTATTTTTCTATTTCCAGTCTGGTTTTCTCTTTTTCCTTCTCGGCTTCATTTTTCATCTGGAGTTCCAATTTCATCTTTTCCAGCTGGAACTGTCTCTCCTCACGCTGTTGTTGGATCTGGAGCTCTAACTGGAATCTCTCCAAGCTCCTATTTCGGCTACTCCTACTACTGCGGCTACTCTTGCTGCTCCTACTCGATCCCTGGGATCTCACTTCATCCTGCCCATCATCCTCCTTTCCGCTTTCAGCTCCTTTCTGGGCTCCTTGTTCTGCCGCTTCATTTTTGGCTCTTAACTGCCTCAGGATCTCATCCTTCATCCCAGCTACTTTAGATGCTTTCAACCTGATGCCACATTTTTCTGCTATTTGTTTCAATTGATCCCTCGTGCAACCTTCCAAGTCCTCAGGCTTGCCTGACTCCACAAACACTTGCACCTTATCCATCTTTGTCCTGTGAGTCTTCCCAAGAGAGAGAGTATACACCTGCGGTCACACAGTTTATCTCAGCAAGGGTGTACAAATCCACTCTTGGACAGGGTGTGGGTGTGTCAGTTCACTCTCCCGGACACAGGCCCCCAATTTTTTTATAGACTCGTGGGTTGGTTGGTGTTGTCGTCGTCGATCCTTCTCTATGGACAACCCAACCCACAACTCGGCAGTGTGCTTATACTAGGAGATCACCCTTGGCGCTTCTGGCTCTTGGAGAGGGGCTCAGCGTCACACGTTTAGGGGATGCGGCTCCAACACTTAGCCTCGTTGTCACGTGCACACACCCACTCGAGCCGCTGTGACTCCCCACTCTCTCCTTATGAGATATGATCTCCTCAATCCCCTATGACTTACTAGTATTACCTCTTACCCTGTCCACAGCAGTGGTTCTTGGTTCTTTCTCTCTCCTTCTTCACTACTTCCTGGGAAGCCTCACTAGGACAAGGGCAAACACCAGCAAATTGTGACACATTTACTGGACAAAGCACATACACGATACATACACACATATAATAATAATGAATCCTATACTCTATAATATCACAATCAGGTTGCGCTCCAACCCCATCAGAACTCTATTATCAGCTTATCAAGTGGTATCCTATCGCCTGGTTCACCACCTGATACTATTAACCTCCTCAAGTTGGTCAAGCCTACATACACTGTTGCACTATCAGCAAGATAATGTATATATAGAAAACCAGCATTTGAATGCAATAACATATATCAGTATAAATGTTCATTGATACACAACAATGATTAATCGATCACTGTCAGTCCTCGAGCACATATATCTGTAGGCAATCAAGCCTACGACTGCAACTCTAAGCTTCAGAATAAATCACTCCTTGACATAAGAATGCAAACAGTCACTCACCTCTCACTGCGTCTTGCACGCTAATGACAACCAAACACTATCAACTCCCTATAAGTAATCCACCAGAACTTCCCCTTCCACCTCTGGAAGTTCACAACCCTAATATCCTTAGGTTCTTCCGGGCTTCACTACCAGGATCCTCTGCAGCTCCTCCAGGCTGCTATCATGAAGTTTCCTTGAGTAACTACGGTGCTTCACCCTTCTGCTAGGTTCCTCCACAGCTCTCTTGGCTGCTACACCATGAAGTTTCCCCGAGCAACTGTGGTGCTTCTCCACCTCTACAGAAGCACGTGACACTCCTCTTCACTGCTGCTTCTCCTCACAGCTCGAGGTCCTCTGCTCCACTACCTTGGAGTCTCATCAGCTACTTCATCTGCTGGCTTCGAAGTGCTCAGCAACTTCTTCTCCAAAGAACAAACCTGCAACCCATCGACACTCCAATAAAATGTTCCCCTTTAACACATAAACAAAAAATATTCACACAATATGTTTGCCTCAAACCTCTATCTCGTTCTCTACATACAGTGAGAGTGGACTCCCCCGTTTTGGGCGGGTCCATACTCCACCTCGCCTGGCGGCGGTCCTCACTCGCGGGGAGGGTCTTCCTCCATCCGGAGCCAGGCTCCCTCAGTCGTCCGCCAGCGCTCAGAGGGGGCGGACGTCGCTCCGTGTTCCTCCCTCTCCACTCTCTTATTTCAGGCCTTCTGCCTTATTAAAACATGTCTAACTTATAAATAAACATCGCTACTGTCGCTGGGCACACGACCAACTATAAGCAATCACTATGAACTGGCGTATATCGTGCTTACCACAGATTAACTGATCGAGGGCGCTTTCCCTCTGACGGCGTCTGGTCAGGGCGCTCCACACAGCCCACGAAAATGCCTCTGAGCAGCTTATTAAACTCTCCTCGCCGTCCAAGACTTGACACCACAACGTTCTCAGCTCAATTCCACAGCTGGCACGTCTGCACACTTCTCTTCTCTTAGAGATATATCACTAGGGGTTCCCTTCTGGCGGGAGCTCAAACGGAGCGCGGCTTCCCCCTGCGATGTCTGGCACTCAAGTGAGGTCAAGGTCCTCCGGAAGCGAGCCTCACGCCTCCAGCAAAATGTCCACATCTCCTAGCCAGTCATTTATCTATTTCCTTACTTACTGCCCATAATCTTAAATTGTTTTACATATCCAACCAGCCATTTTTCATATGGGTTATCACCTCAATATTTGCTAGACCTTCTAGTTAGGTCAGGCTTGCTGAATAACTCTCAAGGAGGGAGACTCGTTTCTCCTGTAGGCTGAGATCATAACAGTAGGGAATCACAGAGGCTCGAATTGGGTGTGTGCACGTGATAACGAGGCCAGTGCTTGAGCCGCATCCCCTTAATGTGACACTGAACCCCTCTCCAAGTGCAGGACGCGTACAGGGTGATCTCCTGACCAAAGTATAAGCACTCTATGGGTTTTGGTTGTTTGTACGGTAGGGTTGTACGCACCCTACCTACAACACACTTAATATATCCTATTGTGAGTAAGGGTTTCGACATGTTTTTTTTCTGTGCTACAACACTTCATTCCTGTGATGTAACACTCTCAACACAGTATTCTTTTACGTTGCAACACTCACATATGCATTCGTGTTAGGTCTGTGTATTTTTCTTCCTCTATATGGACTTTTTTTTACAGCAAGGTTGTTATTCATGGTTTTTTCCTCTCTAGCATCAGAAAATAAATATAAAGCAAAATATGTTCAATGCCGTAACATATTGAAAGGAATTAACTATAATTACCTTAACAACAACTTTAATATTACCATAATTACTTTACCTATTACTTGACGTAATATTACCATAATTACCTTAACTAGTACTATAATAATACCATAATTACCTTAACTATTGCTATATTATTACATAATTTAGTGAAAATACGTAATTTGTATGCCATTGAGAATCTATTCACAAGAGAGATATATTAATTCACATTGTAGAGAGATAATTTCAAGAAAATCCTTGACAAAGTTTAGTGCAAGAATTTATAACAAGTAAGTGTGTTCAATCCATCCTCCTGTTTAGATAATAGTGTTCAAACAATGTGAACCACAGTAACTACTTAACTTTGTAACTAGACCAATCCTAAATTTCTTTTCATATTCATGTTTTTTGTTGATTGATTTGATTATGCCACTTGTGAGCCACGGGTTATTGTTTCTTTTATCAGTTACTTCTTTGGTAAGGAGGGGACAGTGAGTGTTGTAGAGACTTAGAGTTTTGGAGAGAAAGAGGTTAGTTAATGAGTTTATATCCTGTGTATTATTAAATTCAGATTCCCAGTTAATGCATTGAAGTGCATTAGAAAGATTGCCTAAAGCTGATTCACTGTGTAGCCTGAATGAGAGTTTCTTGCTTTCTGGTGGTGCTGTGTCCATGTTTGCTATGAGGAAGGTAGGATAGTGGTCAGTTGTTCTGTCATAGATTACCCCAGATGTAAGGGGAGCTGTTATATTAGTCCATAAATGATCCAGGGTAGTGGCAGATGTTTGAGTGACTCGGGTGGGCTTGGTGATTGTGGGGATTAGCATACAGGAGTGCATGCTGTTACGGAAATAGTCAACTTGAGGGTTGTTTTGAAGACCCAGGTCAATATTGAAATCACCTCCCAGAATGATGTGATTTTTGTTGAGATTGTTACTTATGATAAGATTTCTTACGTTATCTGAGAATGAAGCTATGTTGGTATTAGGAAATCTATAGATGGCACCGATAGTCAGAGAGGATTTAAGGGATTTACTGGAGAACTTGGTAAAGGTATATTCACAATAGTCGTCTCTATCACTGATGGCACTATTGCAGATGAAGGTATCTTTGTAATATATTGCTGTGCCATCTCCTTTTTTATTAGGCCTACAGTTATGAATGGCTTTATAACCAGCTAAATTGTAGAGTTGGGTATAGTCTTTACTTAGCCAAGTTTCTGTTAAAATGATGAATGATAAATTAGTACCTAGTGCTGTGAGTAGTGCATTTATATCATCAAAATGTTTACCAAGTGACCTAACATTTTGGTTGTAAACTGATAAGCAGGTGCTATTTAGAAGTTTGTTTTTTGCAAGATTTGCTGTGTAATACCTGCAATAATGATGATCAATGTGCTGATTTGTGTGGGTATGGGACAGAAGATTTCGATCAGGATCAATATCACTAAGCATATAGATACAATAATGTCACGATACAATAAGATAAGCAATTACAGGAACAGTTAAATACTAAAACTGCTGTAAATAGAAAGTAATTGTAGAAAAACACAACAATAAACGTAGATACACAAAAAATAGAAATAATTAGAAGTAGAGCAAAGATTCCCGTAGATAGCCAGGAAGGATACAGTAGTTAGGTTAAGAGAGAAGAAAAAACAGGTGACTGACAAGAATAATATATAGCAAAAAATAAAGAGACAAAAAATAATCGTAAAGTAAAGATAATCTTAAAAATCAATTATTTATTATAGCTTAGTTGTGAATCTATAATTAGTATGAATTTAAGAAAAAAAGAAAAAAAATGAGCTCAGTAATTAATTACAATAAATGGTGTATAAATCAAATTACAATTAAATTTAAAAATTATAAACAAAAACAAAAAAACAGGGTAAGATTATATTTATGAGCAAGAATTTACTAAGACACTGAGGTAAATGCTTACATATATACAAAGTCTGCTATAATTAGAGAATAAGTATAGCAAAACACAACAATAAATGCAAGTAAACAAAATAATTGAAACAATTAGAAGTAGAATGAGGATCACTAGATAGCCATGAAGGATACACAAGTTTGGTGGAGAGAACAAAAAAAAAAACAGTAGAGACTGTCAAGATGAATATATACAAAATTTGAAAAATGATGATTGTAAAGTAAAATAATCTTAGATAATTATATTTAGCTTAGGTCTTTAACCTATAATTAGTATGAACTTAATTAAGGGTTAACTTAATTTAGATGTTCTCACTCTAATACTCAGTCTTTAATCTTAATTAAAGCTTAAGTATTAGTGATACCTTAAGATGATGAACATGAAAAGCACATGGAAAACCATCTTTAATATCCTAGGAACTAAACAACACTCCTACAACTAGATAACACACTCTAAGGATGGCCTTACACCGTCATCTGATTTAGAAATGGCGAATGAATTTAATAGCTTCTTTCCATCGGTTGGTGCTAACCTTGCCAGTAAAATCCCACAGACTCAGACACATATCAACACATATCTCTCAGGCAGCTATCCAAACTCTCTTCTCCTCTCACCAGTCAGCCCGACAGATGTTGTGTCCATCATACACTCACTAAAAACCAAAGCTGGGAACATCAGTGAAATACCATCCATTGTATACAAGAGCGCCTCCCACGCCCTTGCGCCACCTATAGCTCTGCTGTTCAACAAATCCCTTGAGTGTCATACCTTCCCTGATATCCTTAAAAAAGCAAGAGTAACGCCAGTTTATAAAGGAGGTAATCCGGCAGACATAAACAATTATAGACCAATATAGACCTACCCATACTATCAAAAATATTTGAAAAAATTATCTACAAACAGCTCTACTCCTACCTCGTAAAATTTGACATTCTAAACCCCTGTCAGTTTGGCTTCCGCTCCCAAAAGAGTACCAACGATGCAATTATTAGTCTCCTTGATATAATTTACTCAGCCCTTGACAAAAATGAGTTTCCGATTGGACTCATCATTGACCTGAGAAAGGCCTTTGATACTCTTTATCACAATTACCTCTTACGTAAACTCCATCATTATGGAACTCGAGGCCATACACTGGACTATATCCAATCCTATCTTAGTGATAGACACCAATGTGTAGCCATCAATAATATAACCTCTCCCGCTCTACCAATAACCGTTGGAATGCCACAGGGCAGCATTTTGGGACCTCTCTTATTTCTTATTTACATCAATGATCTGCCTAATGTCTCTAACATTCTGAAACCTATTTTGTTTGCTGATGATACTACCGTCATCTACTCTAACCCTAACCCACATACACTAAATAATGTTGTTAATAATGAACTAAAAAAAGTCCACTTATGGATGTCAACCAACAAACTAACACTTAACATAGAAAAGACCTACTACATCTTATTTGGAAGCAAATCTACAAAAGCAATTCAGCTTCAGATAGACAATGTAAACATTAGCAATACAAATGATGGAAAGTTTCTCGGCCTATTCCTAGACAAGAGACTCTACTTCAGTACCCACATACAACACATAACTAAGAAAGTCTCTAAAACAGTTGGTATACTCTCCAAAATCAGATATTATGTACCTAACTCTGCTCTCATCTCTCTATATTATGCACTAATCTATCCCTATTTTAATTATGGCATCCGTGCATGGGGTTCAACCACTGCAAACCACCTCAAGTCCATCATTACCAGCAAAAATCTGCTATCAGAATAATAACAAATTCTGCTTTCAGACAACACTCAGCCCCCTTGTTTAACTCCCTAAACATGCTAAACATAATCTCACTCCACAAATTCTCTTGTGTCAACTATATTTACAAAACCCTATTCTTAAATGCAAATCGTGCTCTGAAACTCTCCCTGGACAGATGTAATAGGACCCATTATCACCACACCAGAAATAAATATCTCTTTGATATCCCCAGAGTCAAACTTAATTTGTGTAAACACTCTATGCAAATAAAGGGACCCAGTCTATGGAACTCACTCTATTGAATTGAAAAGCTGTCCAACTTTTGCATCATTCAAAAACAATACTAAAAAGTACCTAATTTCATCTTCATAGTTTTTTACCTTTTGCTTTAAAACTGCACTGTATCTATTGCTACCCAATCTCCCAATCTTTATGTACCCAATCTGAACATCTTTATCATTGCGATCATTGCTGTCTTCTTATATGTGCTGTCAATCTGCTGTGTTGTGTCTATTAATCATGTTTAAATTACCAATCAAGCTGTCAATATAATCAATCAGAGCTTTAATATACCAATGTGCTTTAATATACTTACTAATCTCTCTCATCTTATTTTTTTTTTGTTTTGCAATGTATTTGTTATCATTTTATTAATTCTGATAGAATTTACCTACTTAAAATTATCTGTTAGATTAAGGACCTGCCCGAAACGCTGTGCATATTAGTGGCTTTACAAGAGTGTAATTACTGTACTATGCTATGTATTCTCACAAACCCAATGTACTTTCTTGTATATAAATAAATAAATAAATAAATAAATAAATAAATAAATAAATAAATAAATGAGCACATCCAGGTGATCATGTCTAGGTGAGTACATCTAGGTGAACATCTTTGCCTATAAACAAGTTGTGCATAATTAATATTTTATTAGATAAATATCAAGGTCAATAACTAATTTTTATGCCTTTAAGAACTGGAGAACAAATGTGTAAATTTCAGTTTGCGTTAATTTATTAGATCTGAGCTGCTTATAAAATACGTTTGTGTTCGATCCCCGATGGTCCAAGTGCTTGGGCATTAGGTAATTTATTCTTATCATGCCTCAAATGTCAATTAATAAAGTATGATGAAGTGGTTGAATGTATGACTGATGAGTTCTTCATTAAGCTTGAAGCGTCGAGGTCAGACTGGGAGGTCGGACCCGGTGTTCACGCGGTCACCAGTTCGAATTCTAAGTTGTAAAGTAAGCTTCCTTTTTCCATAAATTATCCAGATAATACTTTACTTTTTAATCTAAAACTGTTTTTCAATTATTTAAATCCCGTTTTATAAATATATTCTTACAAGTTTTATTTATCATTTTACCACATTATACTTATTTTTTAATCATTATTTATTAATTCAATCACCATTTTCTAGTTATTTAATCACGGATGTTTATCTGTTTATTCACCTTTATTAATTATTCAATCGATTTTGATTTATTGATTTATATTACAGTTTATTTGTTTTATTCGTTTTTATTACGATCGATGAATCAATTTTATTTATTTATATTTTACAAATAAAATATTTATATCGTGAAATTATTCAACGTTAAACATCAAGGTATTATTAGTTGTGAGAGTTGTAACTTGGCACCACAGGAATACCATGTTAGTGTTTCAACACATAAATATCATGTTGTGAGTGATGCAACAGAGAAATAACGTGTTGTGAGTGTTGAAACATCAGGAATAATGTGTTGTGTGTGTGTTGCAATATAGAGCAAATTTTGTCTGTTTATAAAAACAAAACACTTTTGTGTTCCAACAACCACAACACGTTATTCCAGGGCTGCCCAACTCACCTCGCAAACCCTCATTCCTGTGTTGCAACACTCAAAACACCTCATGCATGTGTTGTAACACTCAAAACACCTCATGCATGTGTTGTAACACTCAAAACACCTCATGCATGTGTTGTAACACTCAAAACACCTCATGCATGTGTTGTAACACTCACAGCACCTCATGCATGTGTTGTAACACTCAAAACACCTCATGCATGTGTTGTAACACTCAAAACACCTCATGCATGTGTTGTAACACTCAAAACACCTCATGCATGTGTTGTAACACTCAAAACACCTCATGCATGTGTTGTAACACTCAAAACACCTCATGCATGTGTTGTAACACTCAAAACACCTCATGCATGTGTTGTAACACTCAAAACACCTCATGCATGTGTTGTAACACTCAAAACACCTCATGCATGTGTTGTAACACACACAGCACCTCATGCATGTGTTGCAACACTCACAACACCTCATTTCTGTGTTGTAACACTCACAGCACCTCATTCATGTGATGAAACACTCACAACACCTCAATCATGTGTTTGCAACACTCACTAAACGCTATTCCTATACGTTGCAAACCTCACAACACGTGTGTTCATTCGTGTTATGAACAAATTTACATTGGCCGTAATGAGCGTTCGAACCTATGCATGGGATGTTCCCAAATGCACCTTTTTTCAGTTGTACCACAACATGGTATTAGAACTGCTACCTGGAGTGCTACTGCCCTCACGAGGATTCCGAAGCTTCTCCGAAGCACAATCGGGGTTTCACACAATTTCCCCTATGCACTCGGGCTCTGTCAACCAGATATTTTACCTCTTCGCCCTTACTTCCATGCACACAGAAATAGCAATTGTGGATTTGTTCATTTGATAAATCACGCTATATTAGTTTTTGTGTACATTCTTGTTATGTATGTGTAATTTTTGTTCCTCCATATGTAGACTATTAATTAATTTAAGTTTGTCATCCAAACTTCTTTTCTCTTTAGAATCAATAAAGAATTATAATAAAAATATGTTGAAATTATTTTATCATATTTACCTTAACTATTGTAATCATAATCTATTACGGAAAACACGTAATTTCTATGTCATTAAGAATCAATTCACAAAGTCTTCAATGTTGAAAGATAACTTCTAGAAAATAATTTGACAAATTTAGGGCAAGAATTTCAAACTTATAATTTGAAACACATTGTAAAGTAATGTTCCATCAATCTGTTTTCGTTCTGGGATTAAAACACTTGTGGCCAACTAAAAGAAAAATCTTAATAAAATAAATTCGTCAAATATATTCATGTATCCCTTTTTCTCCTTCAACTGGGATTTCTACCTTGCGACCATTATTAAAACAAACATGAAATCTAGAAAATCGGCTAAAGGTGTCATTAATACCTAAGCTCTAAAGTAGATAAAAGACCGATTATTATAGTGAGAACATCTAGGTGAGCACATCTATGTGATCACGTCTAGGTGAGTACATTTAGGTGAATATCTATGCCTATAAACAGCCTGTGCAAAGAATAATATTTATTAGATAGATACTAAATTCAATAACTAATTATATACCATAAAGAACTGGTGATAATAACTGTGTACACTTAAGTTTGCTTAAATTTATTAGATCTGTGCTGCTTATCTCATTCTTTTGTGTTCGATCCCCGATGGTCCAAGTGCCTGGGCACCATTACTCCACTCCGACTTCTCGCTTCTTGCAGTGTCCACGTTCGATCCCTGATGGCCCAAGTGGTAGCTTTCTATTCCTTCACTTCTTCCTCATATATCCCAGATGATCTTAATATCCCTTCCAGGTGCTATATAATCATACTGGCCTAGTAATTTCACCTCATAATTACCTTACGTTACCTCGCTTCCTCATAGATATTTTTTTCCTTCCTATATTTTTCTCATTTTGCATCAATTGTCAGTTGATGATGTATGATGAAGTGGATGAATGTATGAGTGATGAGTTCTTCATTAAGCAGGAAGCGTCATGGTCAGACTAGGAGGTCGGACCCGTTGTTCACGCGGTCACCAGTTCGAAGTCTGTGATCCGAAGATCTTCCTTTCCCATATATTGGCCACAAAATACTTTAGTGTTAATTCAATACTATTTTTCATCTAATTAATCAAAATTTATATATTCAACCACGTTTTTTTACGAATTCTAGAAACTTTTATGTATTATATAATTTATTATTATTATAAAATTATGAAACAGTGATAACATGTTGTGAGTGTTGCGAAATATAAATAATGTGTTGTGAGTCATGCAGAAATAATGTGTTGTGAATATTTCAGGAAAATAATACGTATTGTGTGTAATGAAGCATATTAATAACTTGCTGTAGGTTTGCACGATTTGTTCATGTTGAAGGTGTTGCTACGTTGCAACACAGGAATTACGTGTTGTGAGTGTTGTTACATATTCCTATTTAAGGAATATTCGCATTAATATATATATAATAATTATGTTTTGTTCTTGCATGAAGTCATGTGTATATATATGTGTATATATATATATATATATATATATATATATATATATATATATATATATATATATATATATATATATATATATATATATATATATATATATATATATATCTATATATTTATATATATATATATATATATATATATATATATATATATATATATATATATATATATATATATATATATATATATATATATATATATATATATATATATATATATCTATATATTTATATATATATATATATATATATATATATATATATATATATATATATATATATATATATATATATATATATATATATATATATATATATATATATTGGTGTATACTGGCAGCAGGTTTTCTTTCAAACATGTTTCATTGAATATGACCGCATATTCTGTATTTATTATTTTCTGGTTTAGGGCTTCTATCCCTCTAACTATTTTCTTAGCATCAGGGCTTAATTGAAATAGGAGTTCTCCAAAACTCATTTTCGTACTTTTAAGGTGAAGAAAAGAAGTGATTTACTATAGAGTGTATTACACTTATTTGTATAATTTGCACGACGTTTCGAACCTCCATGGTTCATTCTCAAGTGAACAGATCTTACAATACTAGTTGGTTTTATACCCGCATTAGGTCAGGTGATAATACAATGAAGGTGAAAACATGGGGGGATACATAGGGATAAACATAGGGGCTGCAGAAGGCTTATTGGCCCATACGAGGCATCTCCTATCTAAACACAAAGATTAATCCAGTGTAATTGGCCTGTTATGTTGGACATTGTCTTCTGTGTTGGCATCGATATGTTCTTGTCTTGTCCTTACTCTCATGGTGGGTAGAGTAAATAGTTCCGTGATTTGGGTGTTCATGGTAGGTCGCTCTATTCTTATGTGAATTGCCTCAAGAATTTGTAATCTTCTTGAATCTTGGGTTTTGTCTATTATGCAAGTATTCTTGTTCAACATTTCTCTTGTTAGAGTAATGTCATGGGCTTGTCTCATGTGATTCCTAGGGGCACCAGATTGAAGATGGCATGTCAAACGCCTCGTCAGCTTGGTCGACGTCATACCTATGTACTTACATTGAAGGTTACATCCTTCGTGGGGGCAAGTGTACATGTATACAACGCTTGACTGCTGTAGAGGGTTCTCCGTCGGCTTCGGGCTGTTTTTGATAAGGAGTTCGGAAGTCTTCTTGGTTTTGTAGAATATTATCAGGTTTATGTTTTGGTTAGGAGTAGTGCTTTTTACTCCTTTACGGATTATTTCTTTCATTATTCTTTCCTCTTTTATATGTTCACTGTGCATGGTTGATTTGTAATATAATTTTATTGGGGGTGTTATGGTTTCTGTTCTAGGTTCTGAATTATACCAACGGTCCAAGTGTCTTCTTATAGCAGCGTTTATTTCCGCGTTGCTATATCCGTTGTTCACCAATACTCTTTCAAACTCTCTACTCACGTTGCTCCATTCAGAGCAGTGGGTAAGCGCTCGACGAATATAAGCATTGAGAACACTGGCTTTGTATCTTTGGGGGCACTCACTTCTACCGTTCAGGCATAATCCTATGTTGGTGGGCTTGGTATATACGTTGGTGCTTAAAGAGGTTCCTGTTTTTGTTATTAGTACATCCAAGAATGGCAGACTGTTATTTTCACTATTTTCATGTGTAAATCGGAGTACTGACTCTCTCTCTAGGTGTCTTTTTAGGTCAATTAGTTCATCTGAGTCTTTTACTATTACGAATATGTCATCTACATAACGGCAGTATACAGTTGGTTTTTGTCTGCTACTGAAGACCCTATCTTCGATGGTTCCCATATAAAAATTAGCAAATAAAACTCCTAAGGGGGAGCCCATTGCTACTCCGTCTATTTGTAAATACATGTCTCCTTGTGGACTGATGAAAGGGGCTTCCTTTGTACATGCTTCGAGAAGACTTTTCAAGTGTGGCTCAGGTATGTCTAATTTGGGGGTGTTCGGAAGTCTCTGTATACTCTGTCCAGTATCATTCCTATGGTTGTGTCGACTGGGACGTTGGTAAAAAGGGATTCAACGTCCAGGGAAGCGATGATTCCATCGGGCTGGGTAGATTTGATCAATTCTAGGAAATCTGCTGATGATTGTAGACTAAACTTACTTGGAGTGTATGGAGTTAGGAGTTCATTGAGTTTCTTTGCCAGGTGATAAGTTGGGGTTGGTATTTGGCTGATTATAGGGCGTAGTGGGTTACCTGGTTTATGCGTCTTAACATTGCCGTAGGCATATCCTAAGCCATAGTCGCCTTGAAGTTTATTGAAATGCACACTACCTTTCTTTGCGTTGATTGCTGTAATTGTTTTGTTTACTTTCCGCTTAAGGTCTTCTACGGGGTTCCTCGTGATTCGTTGAAATTTGGAGTCGTCACTTAGGATGTCGCTAATTTTGTTCATGTATTCATGGGTAGGAATCAATACATATGCTGCTGTTTTGTCGGCTTTTCTTATTGTTACGTCTTTCAGATTTTTTAGTTGTTTCGCTGCTTCTTTGAGTCGTGGGGTTAAGATTGTAGATGAATATGTTCCTCGTTTTTTCCCTGCTTCTGCAAGTAGTTCAGCTTGAAGTGTGTCAGTGGTGATGACTTTTTTGTTGTCTTCTAGCTTATGGATATCGTCCAGAAGCATTTCGATTTCCAGGCGTTTTTGATGCATCTTTGGTTTAGATAAGAATTGACAATTTAGACCAAGATTTAAGAGGTCTCGTTGGTCCTGGGTAAGATCATCAGAAGTCAGGTTAAAGTAGCCATCTTTAGGACGAGGGATTTTTAGCTGTCCACCGTTTAGGGATGTTAACTTACGGAGTGTCTTTGTTTCTAGAAGAGTTTTATGTTGTTGTTTCAGGTTAAATAGTTCACTGTTGATGGTTTGCTTGAGTTGGATAGGGATGTCGTACTGGGTCCATTTGTTTAACAGATGCTCCGCCTGCTCTATAAAGGTTTGGAGGGCTTCCTTCTTCTTGTTTAGTTGATGCCGAATGAGCTCTTGCCTATACCTATAGGTAAACTCTGTATTGCGGACTGCTGGGTCATGTGGGTTTATATTGGTGTATACTGGCAGCAGGTTTTCTTTCAAACATGTTTCATTGAATATGACCGCATATTCTGTATTTATTATTTTCTGGTTTATTTATTATTTTAGAAAATAATAAATACAGAATATGCGGTCATATTCAATGAAACATGTTTGAAAGAAAACCTGCTGCCAGTATACACCAATATAAACCCACATGACCCAGCAGTCCGCAATACAGAGTTTACCTATAGGTATAGGCAAGAGCTCATTCGGCATCAACTAAACAAGAAGAAGGAAGCCCTCCAAACCTTTATAGAGCAGGCGGAGCATCTGTTAAACAAATGGACCCAGTACGACATCCCTATCCAACTCAAGCAAACCATCAACAGTGAACTATTTAACCTGAAACAACAACATAAAACTCTTGTAGAAACAAAGACACTCCGTAAGTTAACATCCCTAAACGGTGGACAGCTAAAAATCCCTCGTCCTAAAGATGGCTACTTTAACCTGACTTCTTATGATCTTACCGAGGACCAACGAGACCTCTTAAATCTTGGTCTAAATTGTCAATTCTTATCTAAACCAAAGATGCATCAAAAACGCCTGGAAATCGAAATGCTTCTGAACGATATCCATAAGCTAGAAGACAACAAAAAAGTCATCACCACTGACACACTTCAAGCTGAACTACTTGCAGAAGCAGGGAAAAAACGAGGAACATATTCATCTACAATCTTAACCCCACGACTCAAAGAAGCAGCGAAACAACTAAAAAATCTGAAAGACGTAACAATAAGAAAAGCCGACAAAACAGCAGCATATGTATTGATTCCTACCCATGAATACATGAACAAAATTAGCGACATCCTAAGTGACGACTCCAAATTTCAACGAATCACGAGGAACCCCGTAGAAGACCTTAAGCTGAAAGTAAACAAAACAATTACAGCAATCAACGCAAAGAAAGGTAGTGTGCATTTCAATAAACTTCAAGGCGACTATGGCTTAGGATATGCCTACGGCAATGTTAAGACGCATAAACCAGGTAACCCACTACGCCCTATAATCAGCCAAATACCAACCCCAACTTATCACCTGGCAAAGAAACTCAATGAACTCCTAACTCCATACACTCCAAGTATGTTTAGTCTACAATCATCAGCAGATTTCCTAGAATTGATCAAATCTACCCAGCCCGATGGAATCATCGCTTCCCTGGACGTTGAATCCCTTTTTACCAACGTCCCAGTCGACACAACCATAGGAATGATACTGGACAGAGTATACAGAGACGAGAGCACCCCCAAATTAGACATACCTGAGCCACACTTGAAAAGTCTTCTCGAAGCATGTACAAAGGAAGCCCCTTTCATCAGTCCACAAGGAGACATGTATTTACAAATAGACGGAGTAGCAATGGGCTCCCCCTTAGGAGTTTTATTTGCTAATTTTTATATGGGAACCATCGAAGATAGGGTCTTCAGTAGCAGACAAAAACCAACTGTATACTGCCGTTATGTAGATGACATATTCGTAATAGTAAAAGACTCAGATGAACTAATTGACCTAAAAAGACACCTAGAGAGAGAGTCAGTACTCCGATTTACACATGAAAATAGTGAAAATAACAGTCTGCCATTCTTGGATGTACTAATAACAAAAACAGGAACCTCTTTAAGCACCAACGTATATACCAAGCCCACCAACATAGGATTATGCCTGAACGGTAGAAGTGAGTGCCCCCAAAGATACAAAGCCAGTGTTCTCAATGCTTATATTCGTCGAGCGCTTACCCACTGCTCTGAATGGAGCAACGTGAGTAGAGAGTTTGAAAGAGTATTGGTGAACAACGGATATAGCAACGCGGAAATAAACGCTGCTATAAGAAGACACTTGGACCGTTGGTATAATTCAGAACCTAGAACAGAAACCATAACACCCCCAATAAAATTATATTACAAATCAACCATGCACAGTGAACATATAAAAGAGGAAAGAATAATGAAAGAAATAATCCGTAAAGGAGTAAAAAGCACTACTCCTAACCAAAACATAAACCTGATAATATTCTACAAAACCAAGAAGACTTCCGAACTCCTTATCAAAAACAGCCCGAAGCCGACGGAGAACCCTCTACAGCAGTCAAGCGTTGTATACATGTACACTTGCCCCCACGAAGGATGTAACCTTCAATGTAAGTACATAGGTATGACGTCGACCAAGCTGACGAGGCGTTTGACATGCCATCTTCAATCTGGTGCCCCTAGGAATCACATGAGACAAGCCCATGACATTACTCTAACAAGAGAAATGTTGAACAAGAATACTTGCATAATAGACAAAACCCAAGATTCAAGAAGATTACAAATTCTTGAGGCAATTCACATAAGAATAGAGCGACCTACCATGAACACCCAAATCACGGAACTATTTACTCTACCCACCATGAGAGTAAGGACAAGACAAGAACATATCGATGCCAACACAGAAGACAATGTCCAACATAACAGGCCAATTACACTGGATTAATCTTTGTGTTTAGATAGGAGATGCCTCGTATGGGCCAATAAGCCTTCTGCAGCCCCTATGTTTATCCCTTATGTATCCCCCCATGTTTTCACCTTCATTGTATTATCACCTGACCTAATGCGGGTATAAAATCAACTAGTATTGTAAGATCTGTTCACTTGAGAATGAACCATGGAGGTTCGAAACGTCGTGCAAATTATACAAATAAGTGTAATACACTCTATAGTAAATCACTTCTTTTCTTCACCTTAAAAGTACGAAAATGAGTTTTGGAGAACTCCTATTTCAATTAAGCCCTGATGCTAAGAAAATAGTTAGAGGGATAGAAGCCCTAAACCAGAAAATAATAAATACAGAATATGCGGTCATATTCAATGAAACATATATATATATATATATATATATATATATATATATATATATATATATATACATATATATTTATATATATATATATATATATATATATATATATATATATATATACATATATATATATATATATATATATATATATATATATATATATATATATATATAAATATATATATATAAATATATATATCTAAATATATATATAAATATATATATAAATATATATATCTAAATATATATATCTAAATATATATATAAATATATATATAAATATATATATATATATATATATATAAATATATATATAAATATATATATAAATATATATATAAATATATATATAAATATATATATAAATATATATATAAATATATATATAAATATATATATATATATATATAAATATATATATATATATATATATATATATATATATATATATATATATATATATATATATATATATTAGTATATTTTGGTAGCAGTCTTTCCTGTAGACATATTTTATTAAATATGACCGAAAAAGTAAGATTAATAATTCTAACACGAATTTTCTCAATCTTTCGTACATTATGCTTCACTGTTGGAGGTAAATCAAAAATCACTTCTCCAAAATTCATTTTTATTTCTAGTCTGACGCGACACGGGCGCGTTTCGTAAAACTTATTACATTTTCAAAGACTTCACAAATACACAACTGATTAGAACTTGCGTTTCCCTGATTTTATATCTACATTTGAGTGAGGTGGGAAGGGTGATGTGGCATTACATTTGAGTAAGGTGGGAAGGATGATGTGGCATTAGAGGATATTAATAGGGTATTAAAAGTATCAACACAAGACAGAACACGAAACAATGGATATTGAATAGAAGTGTTTGTAGAAAGCCTATTGGTCCATATTTCTTGATGCTTCTATATTGGAGCGGAGTCTTGAGGTGGGTAGAATATAGTTGTGCAATAATTGGCTGTTGATTGCTGGTGTTGACTTCTTGATGTGTAGTGCCTCGCAAACGTCGAGCCGCCTGCTATCGCTGTATCTATCGATGATTTCTGTGTTGTTTACTAGGATTTCTCTGGCGATGGTTTGGTTATGGGAAGAGATTATATGTTCCTTAATGGAGCCCTGTTGTTTATGCATCGTTAAACGCCTAGAAAGAGATGTTGTTGTCTTGCCTATATACTGGGTTTTTTGGAGCTTACAGTCCCCAAGTGGGCATTTGAAGGCATAGACGACGTTAGTCTCTTTTAAAGCGTTCTGTTTCGTGTCTGGAGAGTTTCTCATGAGTAGGCTGGCCGTTTTTCTGGTTTTATAGTAAATCGTCAGTTGTATCCTCTGATTTTTGTCTGTAGGGAAAACGTTTCTATTAACAATATCTTTCAGGACCCTTTCCTCTGTTTTATGAGCTGTGGAAAAGCTCTTTTTGCTTTTTGCTCGATGGACCATCGAGCAAAAAGTCTTAGTCGACATGAACTTGAAACCGGCCATATACTGCAGGTATGTTGACGACATTTTTACACAGGTACCTGATGTCAGACATCTGCAGGAGCTGAAGGAGGCATTTGAGCAGAGTTCCGTGCTGCGTTTCACTTACGAGACGGAAAAGGATGGGAAGCTGCCTTTTCTAGATGTAACAGTCATGGAAAAGGGCGGAGGTTTCCACACTGCAGTCTACACAAAGGAAACAAACATAGGAATGTGCCTAAATGCCAACAGCGACTGCCCTGACAGGTACAAGAGGAGTGTTGTTAACGCATACGTCGACCGTGCTCTCAGCCACAGCTCAGAATGGAAGCAAGTCGACGAAGAACTCTGTAGGGTAAGGCAGGTTCTAGTCAATAACGGCTTCTCCAATGGTTTCATCGAAGACATCATAAGAAGGAAAGTGAAAAGCCATGCAACCTCCGAAGAGACAACTAACACAACACCTATACCCCCTATTAGACTATTTTACAGGAACTTCTTTTCCACAGCTCATAAAACAGAGGAAAGGGTCCTGAAAGATATTGTTAATAGAAACGTTATCCCTACAGACAAAAATCAGAGGATACAACTGACGATTTACTATAAAACCAGAAAAACGGCCAGCCTACTCATGAGAAACTCTCCAGACACGAAACAGAACGCTTTAAAAGAGACTAACGTCGTCTATGCCTTCAAATGCCCACTTGGGGACTGTAAGCTCCAAAAAACCCAGTATATAGGCAAGACAACAACATCTCTTTCTAGGCGTTTAACGATGCATAAACAACAGGGCTCCATTAAGGAACATATAATCTCTTCCCATAACCAAACCATCGCCAGAGAAATCCTAGTAAACAACACAGAAATCATCGATAGATACAGCGATAGCAGGCGGCTCGACGTTTGCGAGGCACTACACATCAAGAAGTCAACACCAGCAATCAACAGCCAATTATTGCACAACTATATTCTACCCACCTCAAGACTCCGCTCCAATATAGAAGCATCAAGAAATATGGACCAATAGGCTTTCTACAAACACTTCTATTCAATATCCATTGTTTCGTGTTCTGTCTTGTGTTGATACTTTTAATACCCTATTAATATCCTCTAATGCCACATCATCCTTCCCACCTTACTCAAATGTAATGCCACATCACCCTTCCCACCTCACTCAAATGTAGATATAAAATCAGGGAAACGCAAGTTCTAATCAGTTGTGTATTTGTGAAGTCTTTGAAAATGTAATAAGTTTTACGAAACGCGCCCGTGTCGCGTCAGACTAGAAATAAAAATGAATTTTGGAGAAGTGATTTTTGATTTACCTCCAACAGTGAAGCATAATGTACGAAAGATTGAGAAAATTCGTGTTAGAATTATTAATCTTACTTTTTCGGTCATATTTAATAAAATATATATATATATATATATATATATATATATATATATATATATATATATATATATATATATATATATATATATATATATATATATATATATATATATATATATATATATATATATATATATAAGGTGAGGTGAGGAATGAGGTGATTTGGTAAAATGCTATGCCCAAGATTACTATCCGAGTGCCGGCGGTGGGGTGGTTCATATATATATATAAATAAATATATATATATATATATATATGTATATATATATATATATATATAAATATATATATATATATGTATATATATATATATATACATATATATATATATATATATATATGTATATATATATATATATACATATATATATATATATATATATATATATATATATATATATATATATATATATATATATATATATATATATATATATATATATATATATATATGTGTGTGTGTGTATGTCACGAAAATAAACACGTGATTAAGAATGTGACAATGTCAGACCACGGAGGAAAAATGAAACAGGAAATTTCCTTAAGTACTTTCGTATATTAAATACATCTTCAGAAGGTCATTTTACAGATCGAGTGATGGGTATAAATAGGCAGGAAGGAGTGGTGAAGTAAGGTGAGGTACAATACTTAGACAACGCAGACGGCCCATTGGCCCATCAGATGCACCCAATTGGCACATCCGATGTAGCCCAATGGCCCATCTGATACAGCAGACATACAAACATAATATATAGGTAATTATAACATAAAGAAGTAAATATATACAATAAATTAGTGAGACAAATGTTTTTCAATGATTCTACTTAAATCGCCCTTTAGCTGATCTATTAGAAATGGATCTAAGTTATATAGATCACTGCTAATATTCAAATTACTTTCTTTGGTGATCTGTATCAAAGCAGATTCAATTATGTTTCTGTTATAGGTGCTTTTACAATTTGTTATTGAAGAAGCACTCTCCCAATCAATTTGGTGAGCTTTTTCTGACAAATGCACAAACAAAGCATTAGACAATTGGCCATGTCTTACAGAGTATTTATGTTGCGATATTCTACATTTTAAATCTTTAGATGTTTGCCCGACATAGAACTTATTACATTCCTTACAAGGAATTTTATAAATGACGCAATTATCACTACGAGGGCTGTTCCTTACTAATAGCTTACCAACAGTGTTTTCGTAGCTAAACATTACATCTATATTAAAAAGTTTCAAGGCCTTGACAATATTCTCAAACCCAGAGAAATATGGTAAACATAACACATTCTTTGGGCGAATCCTTTCACTGCATACATTATTATAATATGTACGACGAGCTTTGTTACGACAAACTTCCAAAAAATTCAGTGGGTAACAAAGCTTAAGACCAATCGAATCAATATTCTTAAATTCTTCATCTAAGAATTCTGGACTCACAACTCGAAGAGCTCTTAGATACAATGAAGAAAAAATTGACTTTTTTACATTGTATTTATGCCCTGAAAAATAATGAACATAAGATAAATTGTTCGTAGGTTTTCTGTAAACACTAAACTTTAATGAAGAGTTTTCCCTATGAATAAGCACATCTAAGAATGGCAAACATTTATCAATTTCAGTCTCCATAGTAAATTTTATGGAGGTGACTTGGTCATTAAGTTTGGCTACAAATTCGTCTGTGTTTACATCTGAAGGCCAAATATATGTTATGTTATATAACATAATATATTCTTTATGTTATAATTACCTATATATTATGTTTGTATGTCTGCTGTATCAGATGGGCCATTGGGCTACATCGGATGTGCCAATTGGGTGCATCTGATGGGCCAATGGGCCGTCTGCGTTGTCCAAGTATTGTACCTCACCTTACTTCACCACTCCTTCCTGCCTATTTATACCCATCACTCGATCTGTAAAATGACCTTCTGAAGATGTATTTAATATACGAAAGTACTTAAGGAAATTTCCTGTTTCATTTTATATTATATTATATTATATATATATATATATATATATATATATATATATATATATATATATATATATATATATATATATATACAACTTTAGAACACTTTCCCACCAGGAGACTCGAACCCTAGCCAGCACAAAAGCCTTCCAGCAACTGGCATAACAGGTACGCCTTAACCCTCTGCACCACCGCTCAGACCCTTAAAAGAGATGGTAATTTCGGAGTATTTAAATCCCCCAAAGATCAACACCTCCCAAGAGCACCAGAGCAAGTGAGGGGTCATTTAGACGTTAATTTCATCAAGTCCCTGTTAATATGGGAAGACACAGTGTCTCTGCTTAAGGCACAACTCTCCTAAACACGAGAGTTAAGTATACAACTTTAGAACACTTTCCCACCAGGAGACTCGAACCCTAGCCAGCACAGAAGCCTTCCAGCAACTGGCATAACAGGTACGCCTTAACCCTCTGCACCACCGCTCAGACCCTTAAAAGAGATGGTAATTTCGGAGTATTTAAATCCCCCAAAGATCAACACCTCCCAAGAGCACCAGAGCAAGTGAGGGGTCATTTAGACGTTAATTTCATCAAGTCCCTGTTAATATGGGAAGACACAGTGTCTCTGCTTAAGGCACAACTCTCCTAAACACGAGAGTTAAGTATACAACTTTAGAACACTTTCCCACCAGGAGACTCGAACCCTAGCCAGCACAGAAGCCTTCCAGCAACTGGCATAACAGGTACGCCTTAACCCTCTGCACCACCGCTCAGACCCTTAAAAGAGATGGTAATTTCGGAGTATTTAAATCCCCCAAAGATCAACACCTCCCAAGAGCACCAGAGCAAGTGAGGGGTCATTTAGACGTTAATTTCATCAAGTCCCTGTTAATATGGGAAGACACAGTGTCTCTGCTTAAGGCACAACTCTCCTAAACACGAGAGTTAAGTATACAACTTTAGAACACTTTCCCACCAGGAGACTCGAACCCTAGCCAGCACAGAAGCCTTCCAGCAACTGGCATAACAGGTACGCCTTAACCCTCTGCACCACCGCTCAGACCCTTAAAAGAGATGGTAATTTCGGAGTATTTAAATCCCCCAAAGATCAACACCTCCCAAGAGCACCAGAGCAAGTGAGGGGTCATTTAGACGTTAATTTCATCAAGTCCCTGTTAATATGGGAAGACACAGTGTCTCTGCTTAAGGCACAACTCTCCTAAACACGAGAGTTAAGTATACAACTTTAGAACACTTTCCCACCAGGAGACTCGAACCCTAGCCAGCACAGAAGCCTTCCAGCAACTGGCATAACAGGTACGCCTTAACCCTCTGCACCACCGCTCAGACCCTTAAAAGAGATGGTAATTTCGGAGTATTTAAATCCCCCAAAGATCAACACCTCCCAAGAGCACCAGAGCAAGTGAGCGGTCATTTAGACGTTAATTTCATCAAGTCCCTGTTAATATGGGAAGACACAGTGTCTCTGCTTGTTATGCCAGTTGCTGGAAGGCTTCTGTGCTGGCTAGGGTTCGAGTCTCCTGGTGGGAAAGTGTTCTAAAGTTGTATACTTAACTCTCGTGTTTAGGAGAGTTGTGCCTTAAGCAGAGACACTGTGTCTTCCCATATTAACAGGGACTTGATGAAATTAACGTCTAAATGACCCCTCACTTGCTCTGGTGCTCTTGGGAGGTGTTGATCTTTGGGGGATTTAAATACTCCGAAATTACCATCTCTTTTAAGGGTCTGAGCGGTGGTGCAGAGGGTTAAGGCGTACCTGTTATGCCAGTTGCTGGAAGGCTTCTGTGCTGGCTAGGGTTCGAGTCTCCTGGTGGGAAAGTGTTCTAAAGTTGTATACTTAACTCTCGTGTTTAGGAGAGTTGTGCCTTAAGCAGAGACACTGTGTCTTCCCATATTAACAGGGACTTGATGAAATTAACGTCTAAATGACCCCTCACTTGCTCTGGTGCTCTTGGGAGGTGTTGATCTTTGGGGGATTTAAATACTCCGAAATTACCATCTCTTTTAAGGGTCTGAGCGGTGGTGCAGAGGGTTAAGGCGTACCTGTTATGCCAGTTGCTGGAAGGCTTCTGTGCTGGCTAGGGTTCGAGTCTCCTGGTGGGAAAGTGTTCTAAAGTTGTATACTTAACTCTCGTGTTTAGGAGAGTTGTGCCATATATATATATATATATATATATATATATACATATATATATATATATATATATATATATATATATATGTATATAGTGTATCGTATATATAGTGTATCGTATCGTTGGCAACACAGTGGGGACAGGAGTGCGGGGCTGGCTAGTCAGGTACTAGACGTGTGAGATTCGAGTCAACTTCCTGATATAATATAGATTGCTTGTATTGTGTAGTTGCCAGCAGTTTCCTCTTTATTATTATATACGAATAATAGTGTTTATTATAAACAACATTGCCTCTGTTTATACATGTCAACTTGATAATTCTTATTTAAGTCATTTTAATGTTTGCTGGTACGCACAGCTCGTTGCACTACAGGGGTAAGTAAGGGCTCGTTCTAGGAGTATTCAAATGAACTCTGTCTCTTAATGTCCAACCAAAGTGCCACATCGCTACGTCATAGACATAATTAGCAGAAAATATTCACTAGGGTTGAACTATTACACATGTAAATAAAAAGATTTATATAATAAATAAAATGTATATCAAACTTAATCTTTCACTTCATGTATAACAGTAATCAGATGACCTATTCAGATTTATGATATAATATGTATGTATCGCCAGATAATTGTACTACTAACACAAAAAGAAAAAATCAACAAAACAGACACTTATCAGAAAACAGACCAGTTGACCCGAGGCCCGTCTCTCAGCTACTGACTAAACTGGAGGCGGGAGCCGCTCCTCGCGCTCCCTCACAACATAATGAGTGGCAAATTTATATAAAGTTAACTTGCTCAAACGAGCAACATCACTGTGCGCCGCCAGTTTGAATACTCCTAGAACGAACCCTTACTTACCCCTGTAGTGCAGCGAGCTGTGCGTACCAGGACATTACAAGTGTTACACTAGTCACGAATAACTTATTGCAACACATATTTATCATGTTGCGAGTGAGTGTTCCAACATATTTTTTCTATATTTCATCACTCACAACAGTTTAATCCTGTGAAGAAACACTCACAACACTTCAATCCTATGAAGAAACACTCACAACATCTCATTCCTGTGATGCAACACTCACAACATCTCATTCCTGTGATGCAACACTCACAAAACGCTATTCCTAAACGTTACAAAACTCACAACAAATGTGTATACATTCGTGTTATGTCTGTTATGTTATGTTATATCAGCATTGGGTCCCAATAATACTTAAACGTTAAGTAAGTTGAACCACTATATATTAGGGTGTTGCAGCTGGTAATGTATGCCCATAAATAACCTCTGCAAACAAATTATTTATTTATTAAATAAATACTGAGTAGAATAACTTCCAGAAATATCTTAAAAAATGGGAGAAAGCAACTTCATAGAGTTCGCTTTGTTTAATTTTATTGAGACCTCTGGTCTATAAAACATGTTTGATGTTCAATTCCCGAAGATCTACGTGATTGGACACCGTTTTTCCTCTCCATACCTACGATTCTTGCAGGGCCGGCGTTCGATCCCAGATTGTCCAAGTGGTTGAGCACCGTTCCTTCTCTACGTCCTCACATCCCAGCCCATCCTAATGTCCCTTCCAAGTGTTATATATTCATACTGGTCTGGCGCTTTCACCTCATCATTTCCTTAACTTACATCCTCTTCTCATAAAGATTCATTTTCCTTCCCGACTTTCTCCTTCACACGCCTCAATTGTCAGTTGAAGATAAATGGTGAGGTGGATGAATGTATGACTTCTGAGTTCTTCTTTAATCAGGAAGAGTCGTTGCTAGACAGAAAGTTGGACTCAGTGTTCACGTGGTCACCAGTTCGAACTCTGTTGAGGTTGAATTTGATCTTTCTTTCCTTACTTTACTCAGATAATACTTCAGTTTCAATCTAAAAGTATTTTTCATCTATTTAATCACATTTTAAATAATCAATCAAGTTTTATTTATAAATTCTAGCAAGTTTTATATTTTCTCTTTTCATCACATCTTTTTAATTGTTCAGTTATTATTTATTAATTAGATCAACCTTTTCTAGATATTTAATCACGTGTAATTATCTGTTTAATGACCTTTATTATTTATTCAATTGCATATCATTTATTTAATATATAACGTTTTATTTGTTTATTCACTTTCCGTTCATCTATTTAAAACTTTTAGTTATATTTTCAATATTTTCTTAACGATCCATGCAATCAATATTTTTTGTTACATACTAGCTGTACCTGGCCACGCGTTGCTATGACTCAGCAATGCATGTGCGTTGCTGAGCAGCAGCAATCTTCCCCTGTCTCCCAGTCCTCTCCACCATACCCCTCCCCTGTCCCCTTGTCTACGCAACCATTCCTCACTACCCATCCCCTCGTCCTCTCAACCATGCCCTACTCCCCGTCCCCTCGTCCTCCTCACCTTTCCCCCTTCCCCCCGTCCCCCTTGTCCTCACCACCATCCCCCAATCCACCGTCCCATCGTCCTCTTAACCGTTCCCCACTCCACCGTCCCCTCATCCTCCCCACCATCTCCCCATCACCATTCCCTCGTTCTACCTACTATTCCACCGTCCCCCTCCTCTTCCCCTCTATTACCCCTAATCCTCTGTCTCCTTTTCCTCCCCTACCATTCTCCATTACCCTTACCCTTCTTCCCCACCTCCCCTCGTCCTCCCCACCACTACCCCCTTCCTTGTCCCCTCGTCCTCCCCACCATCCCCCACTCTCGTCCCCTCGTCCTCCCCAACATTCCCCCTTCCCTCGTTTGATGCATTCACAAATGATGTGATGCTCCCATCAGAAAATTGGGAACATCAAATGATCTGATGTTCCCATCACGGAAATATAAGAAAAGCAGTTAAAAAACGAAATGAAAAACAATGAAAAATTATAAAAAATAAACTATTCTCACGAAATGAACAGCATGGTAAAACACAGGTCAATTCCGATGCAATGTCACACAAAATAATTAAATAAAATGAAAATAGATCGAAATGTATGAAAATTCAATTTATCAGTGCAAATGGAAACAATGAAATAGAATCATATCATATATAGTATAGTGTGTGTTGCTATGAGGTACAACAGATAGCATCGTTTTTTCTATGAAGTATGTTTTTGCTTGTCACAGGTGTAGCAGCTATATAGTAGGTATATAATAACATGTTCATATTCAAGGGGACACAAGGGAAGGATGTGTCATATATTCAAAGCAATCAGTGAAGAACTTTTGGAAATTACAGCGTGTGTTGTTCTTGCATCCAACAGATGGTGCGGTTTTTCTAAAAAAAAACCTGTTTTTTTCTTGTCACAGGGAAGGCATGCATATAGTAGTTATATAAAAACGCGCCTATTCGAATGTAAGGGTATGACAAAATTTCAAATCAATCGGTAAAGAGGTTTTGAAGATTTCCCCTCACATGAAAAGCAGCGTTTTTCAAAAAAGTATGTTTTTTTCCCGTCACAGACGTGACATCTTTATAGAAAGTATATAAAAACCTTCTCGGGTGCGAATGGAACGTTGTGTGAAAATTTCAAAGCAATCGATGAAGAACTTTCAGATATTTGCGATTTTGAACAAACGAACATTTACATTTTATTTGTATAGAATAGCAATGAAATATTTATATCGTGAAAGGATTCAACGTTAAACATTTCATGATAATAATAGTTGTGAGAGTTGTATCACAAAAAAACTTGTTGTGAGAGTTGTAACGTTGCAACACAGGTATAGCAAGTGAATGATTCAACACATAAATATCGTGTTGTGAGTTTTGCAACACAGAAATTACTTGCTGTGAGTTTTGAAACGCCGGATTAATGTGTTGTGTGAGTGTGTTGCAACAATCAGAAATTGTGTATATTTTTAAATACAAAACATCCCTGTGTTCCAACAACCACAACACGTTATTCCAGTGCTGCAACACTCAAAACACCTCATTCTGTGTTTAAACATTCACAGCATGCGTTGTGTGTTGCAACGCTTACAAGACCTTATTACTGCGTGTTGTAACACCCACAACACATGAATGCATTCGTGTTATAACTGTGTATTTTTGTTTCTCTTTGAATGTTGTTATTACCCTGGGTTCTTATTTGGAAACCAGAGATCAATTTGAGTTCTAAATAATTATATATACATTAATTTATAGGATTGGATTATGTAAGAGGGATAGTTAATTAACAATAACATTTATACTCCGGGCTTCTCATACCTCTGATGTGTCTTTATTTCCGTCTTCCTTGCCAGACGTAAGACGAATCCTGTTACTCACAGAACATTCAGACTCTGAGCTTGTTAATTATTAAATATAATATTGACCTAGTTATCAGCTATTCTTAGAATTGTTAAAGTGACTAGTAATGAAGGTCGGTAAAGAAGTGTAATGATTGTATCTGTACGATCAGTTGAGTATCCATCCGGCAGCGATCAGAGAAGGAGGGCTTTCCCCCTTCCTTCTCTCTGGGCTGCTGCTGTGGTGCTTACACCTACCCTGTGGGCTCTGTTCTCCTCCTCCATCTTTCTTCTCTCCCTATACTTTATGTCCAAGTTAAGTATCTATCTGTTTTATTACTGTGCTGTTGGTTATGTGTATGTGTAGTTATTTGTGTAGACTAAGCCAGTGTTTTGACATCTCTAAGTGTACTCTAGGGTGACTAGTGAAACCACGTGAGCTAAAGTTTACCAAGGCTACTTTAAGCCTTTACAAGTGCCCTTCAGGAAAGTAGTCTTTACCCTACTTTGCAATTGTAAACCTTGCATCCTGCTTATGTGGACCAAGGTGTTTAACGTAAGGTAGAGTGGTAAAGTGATTTATTGTAGTTTGTGTATGGGGGGTTATTAGAGGGTTTAATTTATAAGTTTAGAGTTTTTGGGAGTATCCGTTCATCCTGTGGAAGTGGAGTAGATGATTAACAACTAGACTGCAAACCTTTGCTTGAAAGCAAGCATTCATTGCTGGGAATATTCTTCCTTGGGGGCCGGGCCTATCTAATCTCCAATATTTTAGGAACTCTTTTGATTATAACTATTGGCCCTCTCAGTACAACCACCTGACCCCCTAACAAATGTAGATGTAGGGAAAATATTTGAAACATAAATTAAAACGCTTTTAAAATAATTGTCTGTCAATCCGGTTTTTCTGGCTTTCAACACTTGAGGCCAACTATAAGAAAAATTAATATACGATCTATATATCAAATACACTGATCTTCTCTATTTTCTCTCATTCGCTCACTAATAAAAATGCAATTTATACAGATAAAATTTCTATCCTGTTAATTTTGAAGAAAAAAAACTTAAAATGTACAAAATCAGCTTAAGGCCTTAGTAATATTTTTACCTTTGAACAAGAAGAAACATTAATTATTAGGGTGAACACTAGGTAAACGCATATATGTGAACACGTCTAGGTGAACACGTCTAGGTGAATACACTAGGTGAACGTATATGGTAAATATCTTACGTATAAACAACCTATCCAAATAATTATTAATTAGTTAAATACAAAGTTCTAAACTTTGTTGATATATCTTATATAATTGGTGAGACCTTTATACACTTCATTTTGGTTAAATTTATTAAGATCTATGATGTATATAAAATATATTTTTCTTCAATCCTCGATGGTCGAAGAGGTTGGGCACCGTTCCTTCAGTCCGTCCTTATAGATCCCAGCTCATTCTACTAATCTTAACAAGTGCTATATTGTCATACTAGAGCAGTACTTTCACCTCAATATAACCTTACCTTACCTTACCTTACCTCGCTTCCTCACAGAGAATTGTTTTCCTACTGATTTTCTCTCATCATGTCTTATAAGTCACATGATGTTGTATGATGATGTGGAGGTATGTATAAGTGCTGAGTTCTTCATTAAGCAGGAAGCATCGTGGTTAGACTGGGAGGCCGGACCTGGTGTTCACGCAGTCACCAGTTTGAACTCTAGGTACGGCATTTGAGATTTTTTTTCCATATATTACGCAGATAATACTTTAGATTTAATCTAAAACTATTTTTCATCTGTTCAATCAAATTTTAAGTATTCAATCACGTTTTATTTACGAATTGTAGAAACTTTTATAGATTATATAATTTATTATTCATATTGTATCACGAAACAGTAATAACGTTTTGTGAGTGTTGCAAAACAGCAACAACGTATGGAGAGTTGCGAAATATAAACACCGAGTTGTGACCCTGGCAATTCAGAAATGACATACAGTGAACATGTCATGAAAATAACTTATTATGAGTGTTATAACGCAGGAGAACGTGTTGTGAGTTGTGCAAAATAAGAATCACATGTTGAAGGTGTTGCAACGTGTAACACGTGAATAACGTGTTGTGAGTGTTCCATCGATCAGGAATAACTTATTTCATCATATAATTTCCGTGATATGAGAGTTCCAACATTTATTCTGAGTTGCAAAACACACAACATCTCATTCCTGTGTTGCAATACTCGCTAAACGCTATTCCTATACTTTGCAAAACTCACAAAATGTATTTATGCATTCTTGTATGCCAACTCCCCCTCCCTATCCGTCCCGTTGGCGCCGTGAGGGGGCTTGGTGGACAGCTGCCGGAGTGTGATACTTCGTGGGACAGTCCTCTGTCCTTTTGTGGCCTTACGCTTCTGCTGCTGTCTTCTCTAATTGTGCCTGATCACTTTTCCTTTTCCTTCTGTTTCGTTTTTCTCCCCCCTCTTCTCGTATCTTCCTGTCGTTTCCTGCCGACCTTTTGCTTGTTTTGGTTATTCCTTTGGACTTCTTCTATTTTGGCGCCCGGGTGCTTGAGGAGGCATACTCTTGCACCCATAGAACTGTAGTACCCAACGTCTCGAGCGAGGGGAACCTCTTATTGTCAATCCCCCCTTTCGTCGCTGAACCCGATCTTGACAGACTGAAGGTTCTTAAGGTGGCGTTTGTGAGGCGTATGCTCACGACGCACTCCTAGGGGCTCCCGGCATGATCGGCGATAGCTTCCTGTTGGGTGTCTTGCCTCTAATTGTGGCTCCATGGTGGGTATGGGGGCACATTCGTGGATGAATTTGTGTCTCCTCGTCTGTATGTCGATGAATGTTTCTCTTGTACCCTCTCAGGCTCGTGGGGTGGGCGACCAAGCCCCCGAGTCGGCCTGTATTGGAAGACCGGGCTCTGTAGCCCTCGCTGTATTGGGCCCCCATCTTGCTCCTCCTTTGACCATCCTGGCTTCTTCCCCCAGCTCCCCTCCCTCCTCTGTGGTTGGGTCGAGCCTCAATCCCCCAGTGGTGACCACTTCGTCCCCTGGTGCGGCTAACTCTCTCGTTGTGACTACTGCGCCTTTTCACCCCTCTCTCTCTCTGGGGGGTTCTCAACGCCGTCCGCGCCACGGCCGCACTCGCTCGATTCCTTCTCGTACTGTTGCGTAGGCCTTGTTTGGTCCCACTTCATGGGCTAAATACTTTGATCTCCTCCCTCTTGATTCTGCGCCTCCTGATGATTTCTCCCTCCATCGGCATCTTGTTGATTCCGTGCCTGCGTCTGTTACCTTCAACCCCACTCGTCTCAGTACTCGTGTCATTGCTGCTCCTTTTCATGATGCAGCTTCCCGCTTGGCTGCCTTATCCTGCCTTGGTGAGATCCCTGTTCGGGTCTCAAAGAACGCTCGGTTCAATGCCAGTGTTGGCACTATTCTCCTCCCACCTCAAGTTGTGACCTGTGTTCAGAATCTGCAGGACTGCCACGATGATATTCGGCATATCCTTGATGCCCAGGGCCATTCTGTCCTCCAGGTGGACACGTTTACTCGTCCCCCTCGTGGTCGTCGCCGTCAACCCCTTCGGGTTGTGAAGATTACCTTTAATGGTAGGACCCTTCCACCCTCTGTCATTCTTGCTGGTGCCAGGTGCTCTGTCCAGGAGTACATTCCTTATCCTAGGATTTGTAACAAGTGCTGAAGGTTTGGGCATGTTGACATCTGCTGCTCTGGGACTGTCTCGCTCTGTCCTTTGTGTGGGGGAAAAGGTCACTCTAAGTCGGAATGCACTTCTCCCCAGGCTCGCTGCCTCAACTGCGGTGAGGCCCACCTTACCTTCTCCTGTGCGTATATCCATTACAAGCTTGAGGCAGCCGTCCTCAACTTGAAGCACCGGGAGCGTTTATCTTCTCCTGAGGCGAGGCGCCAGGTTCGCCGGCTCCCGCCTTATGCTAATATCTCTTATGCTCGCGTGTTGCTCTCTTCCTCTCCTCGTCCATCCCACCTTCCTCAGACCCACAACCGTTTCCGGGCCTTGGACCCTGATACGCCCACTGGCCCCTCCTCTGTTTCTTTGAGTTCTGTCCCGAAGGGTCCCCCTCCTGGTCCTCTGTCTGGGGTTCCCCTTCTTTCTGCTCGGTCTGTCATGTCTCCTGTGTCTTCTTCCTCGTCTCCCTCAGGTCCTCCTTCCCATCCTTCTCCTCCATCTATTGACTTTCCCCGCCGCCTGTCAGTGCGGGCTGATGTCCATCGCTCTCCTACTGGCCGTCGTGTGTGCTCTCGTTCAGCTCCTTCTGTTGAGACTCTGGAATCCGTTGCCCGGTACGTAGTTGCTGGGACGCCTGTCTCTTTAAGTCAGAAGTGTAAGCCTGACTCCTCTCCTGCTTCCTCCCCGGCGGGTAAGAAGGCTTCGCTTTCTTCCTCGGCCCCTACTTCTGACTCTATCGCTCCTTCCCTTCCCATTTCGGTGGTTGCGCCCCCTGTTCCTGCTATGGAGGTTTCTTTGGCCCCCGCTTCCCTCTCGGTTGCTGCCCTTGCTGAGGTGCGCTCCCCTCTTTCTACTCCCCCTTCTTCCTCCTGCTGTCCATGACTACTCCTCTCGGTTGCCTCCTCCTCCTCCGGTCCCCGCCTGTCCACCTCTGGTCAGTTCTCCCGCTTCCTTCCCTCCGTCTTTGCTCAGTTTACCCATGCCCCCTAACCCTGACTTTGCTGACCCTGACCCCGACACTGATATTCTTAACAAGCTATGTTGCTCTTTCACCTTTGTTTCTTCCATGTTCTCTGTTGTTGTCCTTTCTCTTCTCGTCGTTGCCTATTCTTCAATGGAACGTTCGGGGTTATTACGCCAATTTCCTTCAACTCCAACTTTTGATTTCGCGATTTTCACCCTTTGTGTCTGTCTCAAGGAGCCGATGCTTGGTGCCTCGTCCTGGTCGCTTTCGTTGCTATTACTTTCTCTCCCCCCCCCCCAGCTGTTGCTGGGGCTCCTAACTCTTCTGCTCTCGTGATTCGCTCTGATGTTCCCTTTGTCCCCTAACTTTTTCTTTCGCCTCTCCATTATTCTGCTGCTCGTATCTTTGTGAGGAAATGGTACACCGTTTGTTCCAATTATCTCCCCCCCGAGTGTCCCCCTTTCTCTTCCTGATCTGAAACACCTCCTGGACTCCTTGCCGGAGTCTGTGCTCCTGCTGGGTGATTTCAGTTGTCGTCATTCCCTTTGGGGTGATGTTCTAACGAACACCCGGGGTCGCCGTCTTGAGCCGTTTATCCTCTTTTCTTCCCTGTCTCTTCTGAATTCTGGTGAGCTCACGCATTTGGACTCTCGGTCTCGCACCCTTTCCTGTCTTGATCTTTCTCTTTGCTCGTCTTCTCTTTACTTAGATTTCACGTGGCAGGTTCTTGATGACCTCCATGGCAGTGACCATTTCCCATCCTTGTTACCTTTTTCTCTTTTCGCCCTCCCCTCTCCTTCCCTAGGTGGCAGTTTGTGAAAGCGGACTGGAACCTCTTTACCCTCAGTGTTACTCTCTCTCTGACCTCTCCCTCGCTCTCTCCTCCTTTTTCATGACACTGTCTTCGACGCTGCCCTTCACTCTATTCCTCGCTCTTCCTCTCAGGGTCCACAGAAGGGCGTTCCCTGGTGGAATGCAGACTGTGCTCGGGCTGTCCGCTGTAAGCGTGCAGCCTGGAAAAGACACCGCCGTCGCAGGCGGCCGATTCTTTTCTTTTCTTTCTGGAGGCGAGTGCGGTGGCCCGTACGGCTTAAACGTGAATGTTGTGCATCTTATGTGTCCATCATTACGTCCGAAACCCCTCTGGCCCAGATCTGGAAAGCGTATCCGCAAGATAGCGGGGTAAGTTCGTTCCCGATGTTCAACCGGTCTTTCACCTCCGTGGTATTCTTGTGGCGAACCCGTTGCAGGTCGCTACCGAACTGGGATCCCACTTTTCTCCTGTTAGCTCCTGTCGTCATCTTCCCCAATCTTTCCTTCGTCGTAAACCTGTCCTTGAGTCTCGTCCTTTAGATTTCTGCACATCGTCTTCGTCTTTCCTATAACGATCCCTTCTCTCTCTCTGAACTTCGTTCTGCCCTGGCCCTCTGCGGTTCTACGGCGGCGGGCTCCGATGGTATTCATTATGAGATGCTTTGCCATCTCCCTCGTGCACATCTCAGTATTTACTGAGTTGTATAATCGGATCTGGGAGTCGTCGTCAGTCCCTGAGGATTGGCTCGATGCCGTTGTCCTCCCTGTTCGCAAACCAGGGTCTCTGGGAACATCCCTAAGGACTTTCGCCCTATTGCCCTCAAGAGTTGTGTCTGCAAACTCTTTGAACGTATGGTTTACGTTCGTCTGATGTGGTTCCTTGAACACCATCACCTCTCTCCTTCTCAATTTGGGTTCCACAAGTGCCGCAGCACGACAGATGTCCTGGTGAACTTGGAGGTCTATATTCGTACTGCTTTTGCTGCGAAACCTCTGTTGTTGCTGTCCCTTTTGACCTGGAAAAGGCTTACGACACCACATGGAGATATCATATCCTATCCCAGCTTCATTCTTTTGGCCATCGTGGTCATCTCCCTCTCTTTCTTCGCAGTTTCCTCTCTCGTCGTTCCTTTCGGGTGCGGCTTGGTACCGCTCTCTCTGCCTCTTTTCAGCAATACAGTGTGCCCCAGGGTAGTGTTCCGAGCACTACTCTTTTTCTGGTTGTCCTCAATGGTCTTCTTTCCTCTCTTCCTTCGGGTGTCTTCTCCACTCTCTTTGTTGATGATCTTACCCTTTGCTGTCAGGGTGATGATTCGCCTCTCCTTCAAACGCCGGCTTCAACTGGAGATTGATGCCGTGTCGTCTTGGGCTACCGATCATGGCTTCAAGTTGTCTACTACTAAGACTTGTGACATGACTTTTACTCGGAAACGGGTCGTTCTTCATCCCTCTTTGTCACTTTATAGTCATCCCCTTGAGTTCAAAGATTCCGCGAAGCTTTTGGGGTTATTCCTTGACACTCGTTTGTCTTGGTCTCTCCATATCTCTTACCTCCGTGTTGAGTGCTCTAAGGCCCTTACCTTCCTTCGGGTATTGTCCCATACTTCTTGGGGAGCGGATAGGCGCACTCTCCTTACTTTATATTCCTCTCTCGTCCTGTCTATGCTCGATTATGGTTGCCCTGCTTACTGGTCTGCTTCTCCTTCTACTCATTGCCGTCTTGATGCTTTGCACCATACTGGGTTGCACCTCAGTTCTGGTGCCTTTCGTTCGACTCCCGTCCTTAGCTTGTATTTTGACACTGGCTCCCTGTCTCTCCAGGACCGTCGTGATCGCTACTGTCTTCGCTTCTGTCTTTGCTACTACCCCTCCTACGGTTCTAAAACATCTTTTCCTTGAGCACTTTTCATCTCACTCCCGCTCCGTTTCTATCTTCACCGATGGGTCTAAGTCTGCGGACGGTGTTGGCTACTCTGTTGTTTTTTCTGATCGCACTTATATGTATCGCTTACCTCCGGAGACTAGCATCTTCACATCGGAGCTTTATGCTATTCTCTATGCTCTTCGTCTCCTGCTTTCTCGTTGTCAGTCTTCCTTTGTAGTTATCGTTGACTCTCGTAGTGCCCTCATGGCTCTCGGGTCCTTTAATCCGGTTCATCCAGTAGCTGTCGAGATCCAGCATTGGCTGTTTCTTGTTCACGGTAAATTTAAGTCGGTTTAGTTTTGTTGGGTTCCCAGCCATATTGGTGTGTCTTTAAATGAGCGTGTGGAAACTACCGTCAAGGAAGCTGTCCGCTCTTGTCCCATCTCTCGTAAAGGTATTCCATATTCTGACTTTTACCCGGTTATCCATTCCTCCATCCTTACCCGTTGGCAGGTTTCTTGGTCGTCTGTTACTGGTAACAAACTACGTACTCTTAAATGTTGTGTTTCCTCGTGGCCGTCCTCCTACCACCGTAACCGGCGATTGGAAACGTCTCTGGCGAGGTTGCGTATTGGCCATACTCGCTTAACCCATGGTCACTTGATGGAGCGCCGCCCTGCTCCTTATTGTCCAAACTGCATTGTCCCTCTAATGGTCGTGCATGTCCTTCTTGAATGTCTTGATTTCCAGGACGAGCGTGTGTCTTGCTTTCCGACCGCCCCTCGTGGTCGCCTGTCCCTCAATAGAATTCTTTGTGACTCGGATACTTTTGATATCGTTCGCCTTATGCGTTTGTGTTCTCGTATTGGCATCCTTGGTGATATTTAGCGCCCTCTGCTTATTCTGCACATTTGATGGTGCTGCATAGCCTTCCCGATCTGGTGCCTTCTTTTGATAATTACTTACTTGTATGCCAACTAAAAGAAAAACCTTAATCTAATCTATTCATCATATATACTGATAAATACCATTTTCTCTAATCTTTCAATTGGGGTTCCTACCATGCGATCATTAATAAAATAAACATGAACATTACAAAATCAGCTTAAAGTATCAGTAATACTTAAGTTTTAAACAAGGTAAATGACTGATTATTAGAGTGAGAACATCTAAGTGACCACATGTGAACATCTATGCCTATAAACCTGTGCAAAATTTTTATATTTTATACCAGTTCGAATTCTTCTTAAAAACCAGATTATCCTCGTTTTCATATATAACCCAGATAATATTTTAGTTTGAATCTTACACTATTTTTTCATTTATTTAATAAAATTTTAAATATTCAATTACTTTTATTTTAAATTCTAGCAAGTTTTATCTTTTCACTTTTTATCTCATTATATTTATTTGTTCAATTATTATTTACTAATCAAATCCCCTTTTTCTAGATATTTAATCACGTATATTTATCTGTTTAATCACCTTCATTAACTATTCAACCGCTTTTGATTGATGTATTAAATTAAATTTTATTTGTTTAACCACTTTCTGTTCATCTATTTAAGAATTTTTTAGTTATATTTTTAATAAACTTTTATTGATTTATGAAAACAATATTGTTTTTATTTACATGTTAGCAATGACATATTTATATCGTGAAAGGGTCATGCAAATATTAGTTGTGGGATCTGTACCTTTGCAACACAGGAATACAGAATACCATGTTAGTGTTTCAACACATAAATATCGTATTGTGAGTGATGCAAAAGAGACATAACATGTTGTGAGTTTTGAAACGCAGGAATAATGAACTCACCTAATTGTGCTTGCGGGGTTTGAGCTCTGGCTCTTTAGTTCCGCCTCTCAACTGTCAATCAACTGATGTAAAGATTCCTGAGCCCACTGGGCTCTATCATATCTACATTTGAAACTGTGAATGGAGTCAGCCTCCACCACATCACTGCCTAATGCATTCCATCTGTTAACTACTCTGACACTAAAAAAGTTCTATCTTACGTCCCTGTGGGGCATTTGGTTTCTCAGTTTCCACCTGTGTTCCCTTGTTCGCGTACCACCCGTGTTAAAAAGTTTTTCTTTATATCTACCCTGTCAATTCCTCTGAGAATTTTGTAGGTAGTGATCATGTCTCCACTTACTCTTCTGTCTTCTAGTGTCGTGAGGTGCATTTTCGCAGCCTTTCTTCGTAACTCATGCCTCTTAGTTCTGGGACTAGCCTAGTGGCATATCTCTGAACTTTTTAAAGCTTCGCCTTGTGCTTGACAAGGTATGGGCTCCGTGCTAGGGCCGCATACTCCAGGATTGATCGTACATATGTGGTATACAGGGTTCTGAACGGAATCCTTACACAGGTTCTTGAAGGCAGTTTCTGATGTTAGCCAGTTTCGCATAGGCCGCAGATATTATTCTTTTGATGTGGACTTCAGGAGAAAAGTTTGGTGTGATATCAACTCCTAGTTAATTCTCTCTGTCCGCTTCATGAAGAACTTCATCTCCCATTCTGTATTGTGTCTGGCCTTCTGTTGTTTTGTGTGTTGCAATACTCGGCAAAAATACCAAAACATTCCTGTTTTCCAACAACCACAACACGTTATTCCCGTGCTGCAACACTCACCTTATTCCTGTGTTGCAACACTCATGAAAGATCATTTCTGCATTGAAGCACTCTCATCACGATTTTTGTGTTGCAATACTTACAAGACATTATTCCTGTGTGTTGCAACACTAACAACACGTGAATGCATTTGTGTTACGTCTGTGTATTTTTGTTTCTCTTTGAATGTAGAAATAGGGAAAATATTTGAAACATATATTAAAACGCATTATAAATAATTTCCATCCACCTGGTGTTTCTGGCTTTCAACACTTGAGGCCAACTTTAAGAAAAATCCATATCTGATCTATACGTCAAATACATTGATCTTGTCTTTATTTTCTCTCATTCTTTCATTATTAAAAACACAAATCAAACAGATAGAATTTCTATCATGTTATGATTGTATAAAAAATCTTGATATGTTCAAAAATTTGATTTAGGTTTTAGTAATAGTATTACCATTGAACAAGAAGAATTAATTATTATTAGGGCGAACATTAGATGAACACAAGGTGAAACATATAAGTGAACAAGTTTAGGTGAACTCGTCTAGGTAAACACGTCTAGGTGAATACACTAGGTGAACGATATGGTGAACATCTTACCTATAAACAACCTATGCAAAGAATAATTAATTAGATAAATTCAAAGATCAAAACTTTGTTGATATATATTAAATAATTGGTGAGAACTTTATACACTTCATTTTTCTTAAATTTATTTAGATCTATGCTGTATATAAAATATATTTTTGTTCGATCCCCGATGGTCGGAGTGGTTAGGCACTGCTCCTTCAATCCATCCTTATATATCCCAGCTCATCATAATATCCTTAACAAGTGCTATATAATCATACTAGAGCAGTGTCGGAAATTCCGACATTACTTACTAACAACTGACATACTAAATTAAAATGGTTACGTAAGGGTAACTACTAACATTACTAACTTTTCCAAGAAAATGTTCCTAGAGATTACTTGTAAACAATGGGAGAATATTGCGACAGCCAATGGGTCGTCGCATCTAATACTTTCTTTAGCGAATGTAACTCTTTCAGTCTACAAGTTAAATTACCATAAAAGTATTTAATAAGATTGGATTTAATTACAACCCATGAATAATAAGTATCTTTCTCCCTAAATAAAGTTTGACTCACCATAACTGGACGCGTCCAGTACGAGAGTGGGGAGGGGGGGGCGGGGGAACAGGCAGGCGCCTGAATGCCATGGCAGTTTGTACCTAACCTCCGAGTCGTGAACATGAACCAGTTCTCGCTCTTAATTAACACGTGCATACAAGATATTTCCCGAGATTCGTGCCACAGGATCTTCAGAAGTCCACCCAATCCAATATTTCGCTGCCTTGGGAAGTATCGTTTCTGGGCTACTAGTAAGAAATACCATTATAACTGGCCAGTATTATGGATAGTTTCTTGTAGTCTGGTTATGATATCGGCAGAGTATCAGAACTGGAAAGGTAATTTCTTTACAGATATTACTCTCAGACATTAATACAGATATTAAGACAACCGCCACGAATCATTCAAACAATATTTGACTTTATTCTATATCATTCGAGTATATAGCTTTCATGTTCAGGACAGGTGCATGATTGTAGAATCACCTGAACTCTCCTTACAGCTGAGCTGTCTTTTATCTTTATTAGAATAATTAGCAGAGGAGTAACAATTAATAGTTTTAGTAGCCTATCATTAATCAATTAATTTATTGATATAAGTTAAATATAAATATCACCCTTTCCCTTCATTAAGTGTAGAGGTTAACACCCAGAAGAAGATATAATTTTAATACAGTCCACTTCTTTAATGCAGTCCACTTCTTTAATACAGTCCACTAAATTATTTTAAATATTTTTAACAAATGCCTTCTGGGTAAATCCCCCCACAAGCAATACTTTCACCTCATTATTACCTTACCTTGCTACCTCACAGAAGATTTTTTGTTGTACTGATATTCTCTCATCATGCCTCATATGTCACATGATGATGTGGAAGTATGTATAAGTGCTGAGTTTTTCATTAAGCAGGAAGAGTCGTGGTCTGACTGGGAGGTCGTACCCGGTGTTCACACGGTAACCAGTTCGAATTCTGTCCCACCCCATCTAAGCTTCATTTTTTCCATATTACACAGATAATACTTTAGGTTTAATCTAAAACTATTTTTCATCTGTTTAATCGAATTTTAAATATTAAATCACGTTTTATTTACGAATTATAGAAACTTTTGTTATTTAATTTATTATTATTACTGTATTACGAAACAGTGATAACGTGTTGTGAGTGTTGCAATGGTCAGAAATACCTCATTGTTTCACATAATGTTCGTGTTGTGAATGAGTGCTCCAATAAGTTTTTTCTGTGTTGAAAAACTCACAACACTGACAAAACGCTTTTCTGATACGTTGCAAAGCTCACAACATTTGTGTATGCATTTCTATATGCCAACTAAAAGAAAAATCTTAAACTTATCGCATTCGTCATATAAACTGATGTATATCTTTTTTCTCAAATCTTTCAATTGGGATTCCTGCCATGCATTAGTAAAACAAACATGAACATTATAAAATCAGCTTAAGGTATCATTAATACTAAGCTTTAAAAAAGATGAAAGACTGATTATTAGAAAGAGAACATCTAAGTGAGCACATAAAGGTGAGGACATCTATGTGATCATCAATGCCTTTAAACGGCCTTCGGAAAAAATTATATTTTATTGGATAATTGTCGGAAAATCCGACACCATTTAATAATAATATCATACAGACAGATAAGAGCTGTGTTGTATAAACAAGTTACCCATAGAAAACGTAACTTGTAGTGGAATTACCGTCTAAAGAAAACGGGATATCATCACCACATACTATTATAATTCACCAGCTATTCTGCTGGGAATTATTCTTAAATACATTAGTCTTTGGACTTTACCATCATAAAAACATCTTATATAAATTAACTTAATTATCAATATTAAAGTAGAGTAAATGTGACCCTTCTATCACGTTCTGAAATCTGGACAATGTAAGCCAGGCGTCAGAGTGGAGGAAGGAGGGCAGCCATTGTTGTTTATTGAGACCAGAGGCTCACACGGGAGCAAATTCGGCTCCTGTTAAATTTACTTGGACGTAGTGTTATGGAAACCAAAGGTGTACCATTTGTCAACACGCTGTCTACAAATTCAAGTTAAGTGTCTATCCGAAACCCGTTTATCATTCATTTATGGCCATTAATGTCAGGATATAGGGTTGACCCGGTTAGATCACGTGGAAGCCTCAAACTAAAGGTAATTAAGCCAGGTCTTAATGTTCTATGTACTGTATAGTGTTTTCTCTGATATACTTGTCATATATAGGTTTCTGGCTTCACAGCTAGCGCACTTTTGACAGGTCAAGACGAGGATGCAAGATTATGTGCACCAGTTACTGGGTGATATGGAAGCTACCTCAAAGAGGATAATTTGGTGTCTACACCCTAGTTATACCTGGTGGACTAACCTGCTGTACTATAAGAGAAGGAACCTCATCAATGTATGTAGCTATTACTGTAATTTGATTGGCTGCATATGTGTAATATAAACCCCCCCTAATGTGTAGAGGATCGATTTGTGAGATTATAAGATTATTGCAGAAATACAGTCCACTTATCATTATACAAATTGCTATCGAAGTATATAAATTAACGTAAATATAAATTCATATAAATTAAACAAATATAAATCTCACAGGTCGGTTCCCACATTATTTGGACCTTCGGAACCGGAATATTTGGTCCTATGAACCCACATTTGGTCATCTTAGTACAGGATGAGCCAGTTAACCAGTGGATTCATTAAATATACTAGTGCAGTGTTATTTAAACAAGGCCAGCCAGTCAAAGACAGCGGCGAAGCCTCGAGGGAGCTCAGGAGCCTCCCTCAACTGAGTTCAGCCTCATCAGCGGTTTCATGCACACCCACAGATATTTGGTGGCGTGTTATTTCGTGAAATGACAGCGCTAATATAGAAGCCAGCCAATTAGTGACTGTCGCAAGATTGTTCACGGATTTCGTAGTGTTACATTTCGCGAGAGATTATCTACGAATTTTGTGGACTTTATTTCGCGAGGTCACTAATAATATTTAATACTTCTAGATAATAATAGAAGTTTCATAGAGGCTAATTAAGAGGCTATTATCAATAATTGTGTATATTATTTCTCCAAATAGAGAATTATTTAATATATATTGCACTAGTGATCACAGTATAATATTTACTAATTGCCAACCCACAACAGGGTAGGATATTAACCATTGACTAGTTGAACTATTATTGCTCATCCTAGTCCCATTATTACCATAGTCAGTTGTACTATATTGAACAACCTAACACCATTAATGAATGGTCCAGACCCTATTTTGGGTGTAATTTTTATCAACTCGAGTTGAGTTGTATATATAATAAATTACTTATGATCATTACACCTTTGAGTGATTAATTAGTGTCTCTACCATCCTAGGGTGATATAGAAGAGCTAACCTAAAGGTACTTCCAGTGACACTGGTTTATCACTCAAATCATTAGTGTGGATGATTGTATATATATATAATGTGTATTAATTTTAAGTGCTAACCTCTAGTAGAGGTAGGATTATTGCCTAGTGAGTTCAGAATTTAACCCTAGGCTACCATTAGTACTTGCTCACAATTTATGAGCCAGTGGTGCCCAATTAACAAGTCACCATGACTAATCCACAGAAAGCAAAGCGTGCTTTAATATCAAGCAAACGCCAACTAACAAGAGATCTCAACCAATATGAACAGTTGTTATATGAGCCTGTAATTAATTATCGTCGGTTGAAAATACCACTGTTGCAGATTCAAACCCAATTGCATATATTGAAAGCAAATAGGAAATCTTACCAAAATCAGGTCCACGACGACGACGACATAGTAGTTGAAGATGTGGAACCATTCCTGTCTGACCTAGCACAATATGAAGAAGAAACTCAAGCCAGGTTGGAACATTTACACAGGATAATTGAATCAGAACAAATAGCAAGTACATCAAATAAAGTAGATAATGTTATGGATGATCTGGATTTTTTTGAGAATAAATGTAAAGCCAGATTAGATCCTTTAATCAACAAGGATAAAGCTTCACCCACTACAGCTTCACCCAATAATATACCACCAGAAATTAAGCAGTTTTCAGACAATTTATCCACAGTCTCTGTGGTTTCTGAAAACCCAATACCTGAAGCTACTAAGTTAACATGCCTCCAAACTAGAGGTGAAGCTGAACCAGTAGTAGAAAATGTAAATGAAAATAGCGACAGCACTAATTTCCCAGTCCAGCTTCCTAGGGATAATGCTGGCAATGAGAAAACTGTCATACATCTAGTACTACAATTGCTGGATTTACCTCAACCTGATCAGACTGCTGACTCATTACAATCCTTCAGCATGGAGTTTGAGTCACTAATAAGAACATTCAGTCTTAAGGTTGATATAACTACTAGTGAATGGATGACCAAAGTAGTCCTTCAACGAAAATTGTCCAGCGATATACTAGATGAATTATATGCACATCAACATAACACCATCCTGACAGTACAGGACATCACTGAAGGTTTACATTCCATCATAAACAAACGACGTGCAAATGAGGAAGTTAAAGCCTCATGCAAGCCTTCAGAAATAGAAAATAAGAGTCAATTAAAGGGTAAAACAACTACCCCAAATAAACATCAACCAATTACTCAAACATCAAGTTGCAGAAAATCTGACAATGCAGCAGCATCCTCCAAGCCTACTGTTACTAGTTCACCCAAACCGGTAACTTCCAAACGTGCAGTAGGCTGGGGGACATGTATGTTCTGCAAAAGGAAACATTCAACATACTGTTGTGCTAATTATCCAACCAGAGACACTCGTATTGAGCGACTCCAGGAATTAGGGAGATGTTCGAGGTGTCTCAAGTCACACAACATAGACTATTGTGATACCCAATTCAACACCTGTAACAGGTGTAGAAGAGGTAGGCACCATGCAGCACTGTGCAAATATACGAAATTAACGTATTCAAGACCCAAGGTGGAAGATAGCATTCCCACCACAGTACAGTACTGCAAGGTGCAACAAACAAAGAGTGTCCAATCGGCAAAGTCTAAAGGTAATACGACTTTGCCTACTGCCCAAATTACCATCCTGAATAAGAGGGCCAAGGTCCATACCCGTGGGTTGTTTGACCAAGGATCCCAAAGAACATATATCACTAAAAAGTTGGCAGATGAATTACAATTAAGGCCTGTAGCCCAGATGTCATTCAACATCTCAGGGTTTGTAACAGATGCAGGACCTCAAGTCTACCAGGTGGTACAACCATCAGTACGCTTAGGCAGGTACGTCTGTCGAGTACAAGCCATTGTGGTGGACAAAATACCAGTAGACCTACAAGTTCAAGGTCTGCGAGCAACAGCCAAATTCCTGAGAAATAGAGGAATAAAATTGGCAGATAATATTAAGTCTGATCACCTCAACGACTTCGGTCTCCTTGTAGGGACAGACTATTGCCATCGATTCATCGGTAGCCCTACTAAATATCAGGGTATAACCATGTTAAACTCTGCAGGAGGTAAATTACTCTCAGGCCCAGTATCAAGCCTGAGGAGACCTATGCCTGCAGATAAACAATACCAGTAGAAATCTAAATTTGTCAGCTGATTATATTTCTCCAGTAGCATTATACTAAGGAGATTACAGCTGACTATAGTAACAGAGGTTGATGTTAGTATCATCATTTGAAGCTGAAGATGAGTTCATGAGGCCTCAGTGGCAAATCAGTGAACAGTAGCCTAAAACAGCTACAAGTCACTGCGACCAATGTCACTGAACCCACTGCAGTCTCAGAACCATACTTTACTTTAATGATGAGCTATTCAATCTTCTGAATCAATTAACTAAATTAAACCCTAATAAATCTGATGACTGATTTGATACATTTATTATTTAATCAAGATGTATTCCATGGGCTTCAGTGTTTATATATCAGTGACCAGTTACCTGAAGAAACTTCAAGTTATATCTATGTCACTGATCTCACTGCAGTCCCTGAATCATACTTGACTGTAGTACTTGATCACATCCAGTCTTCTGGGTTAAATAATATGTAATAAGGCTTGAATATTAGCCTTTCAAGAGTTGACAGGGAAATGAAATCGCATTAGACTTCTAACCCCTGCAACTCTAGTACGGGACATCCGTCCTGTACGAACAGACACACAAATGTGTGATTACTAACTACTAACATCAAATTAATCTAATAATTCGAAGGAGGAGTATCGGTGTTCGTCTGTTCTAATCAGGACTTCGACCCGTGAGCAGCCCCCTGGGGAATTATGTCGGAAAATCCGACACCATTTAATAATAATATCATACAGACAGATAAGAGCTGTGTTGTATAAACAAGTTACCCATAGAAAACGTAACTTGTAGTGGAATTACCGTCTAAAGAAAACGGGATATCATCACCACATACTATTATAATTCACCAGCTATTCTGCTGGGAATTATTCTTAAATACATTAGTCTTTGGACTTTACCATCATAAAAACATCTTATATAAATTAACTTAATTATCAATATTAAAGTAGAGTAAATGTGACCCTTCTATCACGTTCTGAAATCTGGACAATGTAAGCCAGGCGTCAGAGTGGAGGAAGGAGGGCAGCCATTGTTGTTTATTGAGACCAGAGGCTCACACGGGAGCAAATTCGGCTCCTGTTAAATTTACTTGGACGTAGTGTTATGGAAACCAAAGGTGTACCATTTGTCAACACGCTGTCTACAAATTCAAGTTAAGTGTCTATCCGAAACCCGTTTATCATTCATTTATGGCCATTAATGTCAGGATATAGGGTTGACCCGGTTAGATCACGTGGAAGCCTCAAACTAAAGGTAATTAAGCCAGGTCTTAATGTTCTATGTACTGTATAGTGTTTTCTCTGATATACTTGTCATATATAGGTTTCTGGCTTCACAGCTAGCGCACTTTTGACAGGTCAAGACGAGGATGCAAGATTATGTGCACCAGTTACTGGGTGATATGGAAGCTACCTCAAAGAGGATAATTTGGTGTCTACACCCTAGTTATACCTGGTGGACTAACCTGCTGTACTATAAGAGAAGGAACCTCATCAATGTATGTAGCTATTACTGTAATTTGATTGGCTGCATATGTGTAATATAAACCCCCCCTAATGTGTAGAGGATCGATTTGTGAGATTATAAGATTATTGCAGAAATACAGTCCACTTATCATTATACAAATTGCTATCGAAGTATATAAATTAACGTAAATATAAATTCATATAAATTAAACAAATATAAATCTCACAGGTCGGTTCCCACAATAATCACCAAGTTTAGTACCTCATTTATGTACCTAAAATAACTGGTGAGAACAATTGTGAACACTTCAGTTGGCTTAAATTTATTAGATCTGTGCTGCTTATAGAATACGTTTGTCTTCGATTCCCGATGGTCCAAGTACTTAGGCACAGTTACACGTCTCGCTTCTTGCAGAGTCCAGGTTAGATTCCCGATGGTCTAAGTGTTTGGGCATCGTTATTCCATCACTCCTCATCTTTCTTGTAGAGTCCGCGTTCGATCCCCGTTGGCCCAAGTGGTAGCTTTCCATTCCTTCCATTCGTCCTTATTTATCCCAAATTATCATAATATCCCTTCCAAGTGCTATATAATAATACTGACCTAGTACTTTTACCTAATGTATCAGAGACATTAGGTAAAAGACTTCGAAGAAGAAGAAGAAGAAGAAGCGAGACTTCATCTCGCTTCTTCACAAAGATTCTTTTCCTTCCTGATTTTGTCTTCTCATGCCTCAAATGTTAATTGATGATATATGATGAAGTTGATGAATGTATGACTGGTGAGTTCTTCATTAAGCAGGAAGCGTAGCGATCAAACTAGGAGGTCGGACCCGGTGTTCACGAGGTCACCGGTTCAGAGCTTCCTTTTTCCATATTGTCCAGAAAATACTTTAGTTTTAATCTAATACTATTTTTCATCTATTTAAGCAAATTTTAAATATTCAATCACATTTATTTATAATTCCTAGCAAGTTCTATATTTTTTCTTATTATCACATTGTAATAACCCTACGTGCTCTTCCCTTTCTCACCCAATACCCCAAGGTTAACACTGCCTGCAGATCGCTGTGACCCTCAAGATTCGCACCCCCTACCGGCTCTGTCCTCCCCTGCTCCCCGCCACAAGCGAGCTCCGAGGGAGCGCTCTCGAAGCACGGGTCCACCTGGTAAGAGGGTCGAGGCTTTGCAAGGTGTGACCATGGCTGGTGGTGCTTCCTCCCCTCTTCCCCCTACTGACGTCGAGGGGCCCAGTGATGGTGTGGTGGTCGCTTGTGACGTGATTTTCCCAATGGTTTTCCTGACGGATGTGGACGAGGGTAACAGTTGAACGGTGGTGTCGGATGCTCGGTTAGACACATCAGGAGTCGTTGGCACTATGAAGTTTCGGAAGTCTTCGTGATCCTCCGTCCCTGAGGGGCCGTCCTCCAAGGGGTCAGCAGGTGGGTAGCCACTGTATTGCGGCTGCCGCTCCTGCTGTGAGTTCGTGTGTGCCACTGGAGGGGCCTTATGGGCTGGGGGAACTTGATTGTTTCTCAAGATGTGGATTGTTTCTCAAGATGTGCGTGGTTTGAATGATCTTGTGGTCCAGATGGGTCTGGTGGATGTCCTTCGGGAGCAGCGCGTGGATGTGGCTCTTATTCAGGAGCATAATGTTAAGGATGTGTCTATTTTGCGGTGATTGTGTACATATTTTCATGTTGTGCTAAACCCGCCGAGGACTTCCTTTGGGGGTACACTCATGTTGTTTTCTAGGAGGGCGTCCATCTGTGCTTCACACGGTAATGGATGAGGATGGGGGATCCTGTTTGTGCGAGTGGAGTATTTGTGGGTCGAGATTCCGATCTTGACGGTGTACGCCCCCTCAGGGATGGCGCGTCGTCAGGAGAGGGACGTTTTTTCGGGAGGGGCTTCTCCATTTCTTGCGCCATGATACACAGGATATGGTCTTTGGTGGGGACTTTAATTGTGAGCGAATGTAAGGGACTGCAATAGCACCCAGCAGCAGAATGTTTCGGGGGCGCTGGTCGAAGTTTTGCGGTGCTGCGGGTTCCAGAATGCTGCCATTCTGTATGGTGGCGCATTGGACTTTACCTCTGCTGCGCGAGGGGCGTGTTCTCGGCTGGATAGGTTTTACATTAATGGGGGAGAGGAATGTTCTGTGTTCGATTTCTGCACTGTCCCTGTGGCTTTCTCGAATCATTGCTTGGTAGTGATCCTGGTTGGTGTACAAAGTTAGGTGTAGATGGGTTTGGGGTGGTGGAAGTTAAATTGTAGGTTGTTGCATAGTCCGCGTGTCTGTGAGCAGTTTCGGGAGTGGTGGGTCGGGATTGTTGTCCGGCGGTCTACGTTCTCTTCTCTTTTAGGTTGGTGCGAATGGTGTAAAGTGGAATGTCGGCAGTTCTTTGGCGTTATTGCGAAGAGGTAGGCAGCGGGGAGGTTTGGGTTGCTGCGGTTGCTTCAGGTGCGGCTGTCTCGTTTGTATGCGTGGCTGAATGCGAGGGTTGATTGTTTTGCAGAGATACTCTGCGTGTAAGGAACGTATTTGTGGGTTGGGTGCTGAGTTGGTGGATGATGTCTGGGTGCGTGCTCGTGTGGAGGAGCGTGTCGATGGTGAGCGACTTTCCTCCTTTCTTTCTATTGCGGAAGGAGAAAGCTGCTAGGGACTCTGTCCTTTTTAACGGCCTTCATCGGCCTGATGGTTCTGTCCTCTATAACACGGATGTGGTCGTTCTTTATGTGCAGCAAGAGTTGAAGGCGCTGTATGGGGGAGTGCAAGGGGATGTGGTGCTCGCTAATTCTTTTTTGCTTTGTTGCACGCTGGGGTTGTAGGTTGAGGATTGTGCTATGTTGGTGTGGAACGTCTCGTTGTCGGAGCTCTTGGGTGTGGTCCGGTCCTTTCAGTCAAGGAGGGTGGCCGGTTCGGATGGTCTGCCTGTGGAGTTTTATATTGCCTTTTGGGATGTGGTTTGGGAGTTTTTTTTGGAGGTGGTGATTAATTGTCTTCAGGGATGCATTCTGCCAGGATCCCACTATGATGTAACACGGGTGTAACACTCTCTGGTTGTAACAAACTAGCTGTTGTAGGAATGATCTAGAATGTTTTATCTCAGATATGGGAGAATGGGAAGCTGGACCCACGTGGAGACCTGACCCAGCAAGGTCGCATCCCCTGGGGATGTATTGGCGATGAAAATAACTGGCGCCTTTGTTCACAGTTTCGTATAATGAATCATTCTATAGTATTCACTTATTTAGAGAAATTAGTCTTCATTCAAATTGTATAATATTACTGGTTATAATATCAAGAGTATTCTAATTATTAGGAGAATGAGTTAAGTCACCATCAGTGACGTCACGAGCCAGGACTAGGCTGCTATAGAAGACCACGCCTCTGACTTAGACTAATACAATAGGGAATAGCAATAAAAATGTACGCACTTAGCCTAATATACAAGAAAATACTAAACACTTGGGAAAATTTTTAACTGGGGATAGAATTTAAGGAAAAAAAAAAATTTAAACTTTAGAACAACGCAAATAAAAGGGAATTACTTTTACATAACTATACCTAACTATACTTTTTAACTATACCTAATGCTAAAATTCACTCACCTTAATCCTATAATCGCTCCTACCGGCTCGCCGTACCGCACCTAGCCTAGGGGGTCTCGACCATCTAGGTTCTAACAGAGCGACACCCAGCTTTCAGCAACAATTAAGACTAGACACGACTCAACCTCCACTAAGTGTGCAATCACTTAGTCATTGAATCGCTGCTAGGTAGTTTACTAGTCCGTCCCTCGGAGGCCACAACGCCCTTCACGGATTTACGTTTTTCCTAGTGTTTTGGGTCATCTAACAACGCCCTCGGATAAATCTCCTGGCGTCCCACAGATAAATCCGCCCACAGACAGCCCACAAGGAACTGCTGTTGAGAGTATGGTGGCTCCCAACACCTCTGAATCAATTGCAATGGGTCGAGTAAGGTACCCAGTCCAATCGATTCGGAGCGGTCTCCTTAGCCAATAAATCTTACCAGCCTAACTTACTAACTAATCCTTAATCGTATCAGCCCGCATGACCCCAAGATTCGCCAATCCCCACTCAACCGCACTGTTGTGAGGAGCACTGCTAATCCTGGCCCGCGGCTGTCCTCCCTTGCATCTACGCACGTGTCCAAATGGTTAGACGCGTGAGCCTTTCAACAATTTCAAACAAAATTGTTGAAACCACCGCTGTGCATCATTGTAACACGGGTGTAACACTCTCTGACTTATACCTAAATCGGCAATGAGTTGACCTACTCCCTATGCCAACTCTGTGCTAACTTTACCTTTTTTGGCGACCAGCTAGATGTTTGTGCTAAAGTCTTGGGGAGAGGTGGAGTGGACACCTGTCCCGGGTTGCTCCTGATACCACACTGTCTTTCCTTTGCCCTGCTCCACACAGAAGCCAGAGCACGGTATTCTTCCGCCTTAGTTTTGCCAAGTTACTAGCAAGGCTTAAGTTTTAACAACTAACCTCTGTTGCACTGAATGATCCAGATTGGTTGAATTATTTTAAATGAAGTTAATTACACAAGTATCTTAGGGAAGAGCTAATCCCACTTACAAAATGACTATTTGACCTTTGAGAATTACTGAATGTGGAAACTCTGCTGGCCTGTGACCGCCAGGTCACCGAGGTCACTCCGCGCTACAGCCTAGTCCTGGATCGTGACGTCACTGATCGTGACTTAACCCATTATCCTTACAATTAGGGTATTCTTGATACTATAACCAGGAATTTTATACAATTTGAATGAAGACTAATTTCTCTAAATAAGTGAACTCTGTAAAATAATTCATTATACGAAACTGTGAACAAAGGCACCCGTTATTTTCACCGCCAATACCCCCAGGGGATGTGACTTTGCTGGGTCAGGTCCCCACGTGGGTCCAACTTCCCATTCTCCCATGTCTGAGATAAAACATTCTAGATCATTCCTACAACAGCTAGTTTGTTACAATGACGGGATCGTTTGGTTGCTCCCGAAGCCTGGCGATTTGAGTTTTTTTTCGAATTGGTGGACCATTACCTTGTTGAATGTGAACTACAAGATTGTGTTGAAGTTCTTAGTTGGTCGTTGTCGAGGTGTTCTTGCTTCAGTGATCTCTGTTGAGCAATTTTGTGGTGTGCCTGCTCAGTCTCTTCTGTAGTGTAATTCTCTTTTTCGAAATGTGATCCTCTATGCCTTGGAGTATCGCCTGTAAGCTGCGATGCTCAGTTTGGATTGGTCGAAGGCCTTCGACCGGGTGTCATTGGACTTTGTGTTATGAGCGTTGGAGCGGTTTGGGTTTTCGTCATTGTTTGCTGCTTGGGTCCGCATGTTATATGCTCGGTGTAGTAGTAGGGTTTGCCTCAATGGTTTTTTTAGTGCTCCCTTTCCTGTTTGCCGTTCCGTGTGGCAGGTTTATCCCTTGTCTACCATGGTCTATGTGTTCTTTCAGGAACCCTTTTTTCGGGTGGTCAAGGCTTGTGTCTTGATTGTTCCTCCTAGGTTGCCTTCTGGTCTTTGGCTGCCTATTTGTGGTTATGCTGATGATACTGTTTTGTTTGTGGGCTTCTGAGGATACCGTCGGTGCTGTACAGGACCTTATTCTGAGGTTTGAATCGGCCACGGGGGCCATTATTAATCGTGCGAAGTTGTGTTTGTTGGTTTGGGTGGGTGGGCCTCCCGTCTCATGTGGGAGGGGTCGTGGTTTCCGGTGGTTTCTTCTCTTCGGGTTCTTGGACTCACCTGGTTTGCCTCATATGATCGTTCCTTGGAATTGAATTGGGGAGCTGTTTCTCGTTCTATTGGGGTTGCAGTTGGGTTGCTGTCGGTTCGTCCATTGACGATCTACCAGCGGGCGCTGCTGGCCACTTGCAAATTTCTTTTGGGGGTGTGGTTTGTAGCTCGGTGCTTCCCCTTATATCACAGGAGGGCTCGGGTACCTGGAGAGTCGGATGTATCACTATGTGTGGTGCTGTCTGTACCATCCGGTTCGTCGTTCAACTTTGGTGTTGGATGTGCAGGAAGGGGGTGTTGGCATCCCTGACGTTCTAACCAAGGCCAGAGCCTTGTTCTGGGTCTCGTTGCGGCAGGGGTTGGCGTTGGGTGAGGGGCTCAATGTGTTGAGTGTCTTCTTTTGTTCGGTTAAGTTTAGCTATTTGGTTGATTTAGGAGCTAGTCGTGAGGTTGCTTTGTATACCCCTCCTGTGTACTCCTGGGCGGTGGAAATTCTCCGGACCCTCTGCCGTCACCCTAACTTTTTTTCTCTTTCGTGTAAGGCTGTGTATGGGGTATTGTTGTGTAGTGTGCACCCTCGGGTGGAAGCCTTGTTCCTGTGCTGAATTGGGGGTATGTTTGGTCGGTTTTAGAGAGGCGGCACTTTGCGCCGCAGCAGAGGGAGTTATCGTTTCGCTTCTTGCATTTCACGTTGGAGACTAATGAGCGGTTGTGCATGCTTGGGTTGCGTGATTCTGCTACGTGTGTGCACTGTGGCTTGTGTGAGTCGCAGGTGCATGTTTTTTTTTATTTTTGTGTGCGTGTTCAGGGTTTGGTTGCATGATGTCTTTGAGGTGTTTTGTGGGCCTGCATATTGGGATGGTGTTTTGCGGTTCTTGTTCCTCTCTTTTCTGTAGGGTTCACGGAGGGTGCGTAATACTTTGAGTATTTTGATCGCTGATTATGTGTACTGTGTGTGGGTTGGGAGGCGGGAGGGTTATGGGGTTGCTCGGATTTAGGGTTACTTGCAAGGGCGGTTGCGGTTTACCTGGTGGTGGTTGCAGGGCGCTTTCCCAGGCGGACTTTTGTCGTTAGTTTATGGATGAGTATGTTCAAGGGGTTGCTTTAAGGCCGGTGGATGGGTAGGTGGGTGGTTAGGAGTGTTTGTTTTTGGGTGGGGTTGGGTTGTCAGCATGTTTTCGGGGGTGGGGTTGTTAGGGTTGGGTTGGTGGTGGGGATGGGTTTTCCCTGTGTTACCCTTCCCTCCATCGGACCTCCTCTACGGCAGTGTGGGTGGGTTGTGTACTCACCTAGTTGTGCTTGCGGGGGTTGAGCTCTGGCTCTTTGGTCCCGCTTCTCAGCCGTCAATCAACAGGTGTACAGGTTCCTGAGCCAGGTTCTATCAAATCTACACTTGAAACTGTGTATGGAGTCAGCCTCCACCACATCACTTCCTAATGCATTCCATTTGTCAACCACTCTGACACTAAAAGAGTTCTTTCTAATATCTCTGTGGCTCATTTGGGCACTCAGTTTCCACCTGTGTCCCCTAGTGCATGTGCCCCTTGTGTTAAATATCCTGTCTTTATCAACCCTGTCGATTCCCATGAGAATCTTGAATGTGGTGATCATGTCCCCCCTAACTCTTCTGTCTTCCAACGAAGTGAGGTTTAATTCCCATAGTCTCTCCTCGTAGCTTATACCTCTCAGCTCGGGTACTAGTCTGGTGGCAAACCTTTGAACCTTTTCCAGTTTAGTCTTATGCTTGACTAGATATGGACTCCATGCTGGAGCCGCATACTCCAGGATTGGTCAGAGATATGTGGTATATAATGATCTGAAAGATCCTTACACAATTTTCTAAAGGCCGTTCTTATGTTAGCCAACCTGGCATATGCTGCTGATGTTATCCTCTTGATATGAGCTTCAGGGGACAGGTCTGGCGTGATATGAACCCCCAGGTCTTTCTCTCTCTCTGACTCTTGAAGTATTTCATCTACCAAATGATACCTTGTATCTGGTCTTCTGCTTCCTACCCCTATCTTCATTACATTACATTTGCTTGGGTTAAACTTTAACAGCCATTTGTTCGACCATTCCTGCAGCTTGTCCAGGTCTTCTTGAAGCCTCAAGCTGTCCTCCTGTCTCAATCCTTCTCATAATTTTGGCGTCGTCAGCAAACATTGAGAGGAATGAGTCTATACCCTCTAGAAAATCATTTACGTATATCAGAAACAGGATAAGTTGACGTACCACAGGGTTCATTCCCTGTGGGACTCCACTGGTGACTTCACGGCATTCTGAGGTCTCACCCCCTCACTGTAACTCTCTGCTTCCTATTGCTTAGGTACTCCCTTATCCACTGGAGCGCCCTACCAGTTACTCCTGCCTGTTTCTCCAGCTTATGCATCAACCTTTTATGGGGTACTGTGTCAAAGACTTTCCGACAGTCCAAAAAAATGCAGTCAGCCCATCCTTCTCTTTCTTGCTTAATCTTTGTCACCTGATCGTAGAATTCTATCAAGCCTGTAAGGCAAGATTTACCCTCCCTGAACGCATGTTGATGGGTTGTCACGAAGTCTCTTCTCTCCAGATGTGTTACTAGGTTTTTTCTCACAATCTTCTCCATCACCTTGCATGGTATACAAGTTAAGGACACTGGCCTGTAGTTCAGTACCTCTTGTCTGTCACCCTTTTTGTATATTGGTACTACCTTAGCAGTCTTCCATATTTCTGGTAGGTCTCCCGTTTCCAGTGACCTACTATGCACTATGGAGAGTGGCAAGCAAAGTGCTCCTGCACACTCTTTCAATACCCATGGTGAGATTCCATCCGGCCCAACAGCTTTTCTCACATCCAGCTTTAATAGGTGCTTCTTGACCTCATCTCTTGTAATTTCGAACCTATCCAAGGTCACCTGGTTTACTGCCACCTCTCCTAGTGCCGTGACTTCTCCCTGTTCTATTGTAAAGACCTCCTGGAACCTTTTGTTGAGTTTTACTCACACCTCTTTGTCATTCTCTGTGTACCTGTCCTCGCCCACCCTGAAATTCATCACCTGTTCCTTCACTGTTGTCTTCCTCCTGAAGTGACTGTGTAGTAGCTTTGGTTCGGCCTTGGCTTTATTAGCTATATCATTTTCACACCTTTTCTCAGCTGCTCTTCTCACACTAACATACTCGTTCCTGGTTCTCTGGTATCTCTCTCTACTTTCTGGTGTTCTGTTATTACGGAAGTTCCTCCATGCCCTTTTGTTCAGCTCCTTTGCTTTCATACATTCGCTATTAAACCACGGATTCTTCCTTTGCTTCTCTGTTTTTTCCTGTCGGGCTGGGACAAACTTACTTACCGCCTCCTGACAGTTTTGGGTGACATAGTCCATCCTGTCTTGTACGGACTTGGTTCTGAGTTCTGTGTCCCAATGTATATCCCATAGGAATTTATTCATCTCTCATAGTTTCCTTTTCGGTATGCCAGCCCTTTGTTTCCCAGTTCTTTTTTGGGGGTGATAATTCCTAGCTCAACCAGGTACTCAAAGCTCAATACACTATGATCACTCATTCCCAAGGGGGCTTCCAACTTAACTTCCCTTATCCGACTGATTTAGCGTAAATATCAGATCAAGCAAGGCTGGTTCATCCCCTCCTCTCATTCTTGTCGGTCCCCTTGACGTGTTGACTTATAGTTTCTTGTTGCCACATCCAGCAGCTTAGCTCTCCATGTGTCTGGGCCTCCATGTGGGTCTCTGTTCCCCCAATCTATCTTCCCATGGTTGAAGTCTCATGATTAGTAATCTGGATCCGATTCTGCTAACCACAGAAGCTGCTCTCTTTATTATATTGATGGTGGGCAAGTTGTTTCTGTCATATTCCTTTCTGGGTCTTCTGTCATTCGGTGGGGGGTAATATATGACTACTACTATA
>NC_091156.1:43092235-43132235 GCF_040958095.1 Procambarus clarkii | reverse complement strand
GGCTTATTGGCCCATACGAGGCATCTCCTATCTAAACACAAAGATTAATCCAGTGTAATTGGCCTGTTATGTTGGACATTGTCTTTTGTGTTGGCATCGATATGTTCTTGTCTTGTCCTTACTCTCATGGTGGGTAGAGTAAATAGTTCCGTGATTTGGGTGTTCATGGTAGGTCGCTCTATTCTTATGTGAATTGCCTCAAGAATTTGTAATCTTCTTGAATCTTGGGTTTTGTCTATTATGCAAGTATTCTTGTTCAACATTTCTCTTGTTAGAGTAATGTCATGGGCTTGTCTCATGTGATTCCTAGGGGCACCAGATTGAAGATGGCATGTCAAACGCCTCGTCAGCTTGGTCGACGTCATACCTATGTACTTACATTGAAGGTTACATCCTTCGTGGGGGCAAGTGTACATGTATACAACGCTTGACTGCTGTAGAGGGTTCTCCGTCGGCTTCGGGCTGTTTTTGATAAGGAGTTCGGAAGTCTTCTTGGTTTTGTAGAATATTATCAGGTTTATGTTTTGGTTTATGTTTGGTTATACACCAATATATATATATATATATATATATATATATATATATATATATATATATATATATATATATATATATATATATATATATATATATATATATATATATATATATATATATTTATGTGATGTATGCTTTGGTGAATGTGTTATGAATAATATAACAGAATATCTTTTGCACCCTTGTTGATGCCTCAGACAAACGGTATCCTCGACAAGACTGACAAGGAGACCTAATATCACGTAAAAAATACCCTAAGAACACCATTTATGATAGTTCACCATCCTATAATAAAGCACACCTCTTTAATAGCATATTAATTTAGCAAATTGATTTCGAACCCGTCAACATCTATTTATGACACACAACCACAAGAGAAAACCACAGCCACAGTATAAAACAAATCCATACAATATATATATAAAAGACACACACACACGAATCCAAACACGAGCATCCAACATACGAAAAAACAGCCACAAGTACACAAAAAAGTTTAACAGTAAAACAAATAAAACACACACACCCGGACACCCAAAAGGACACACACACACACACACCAACCCAGGAGAAGGAGGAGGAGGAATAAGAGTGAGCGAGTGATTCTTTTGTGAGGAAACACAAAAGAATCCCATCCACCCGTCCACCTCCCGCCACGAAAAAATAACCCAGATCAACACTGGAAAGAAAACGGAGGTCACGGAGAGGTAAACACAGGAGACGCGAGAGCTTGGTTTACAGGTCCCGAGACGGTGTGGCCGCCACTACTCTGACTGGCCTCGCAGTCTTAACTTTTTTATCGCACCATCCACACCCCTGCTCTAACTAAACTCCTTCCCCCCCTTCCCTTCGTCCCTTACCTGACTTACCTCTCCCTACCCTCCACGTAATAGGGTTATACCATCACCACATCCCCCTCTGCCTTCAGGGACACTGAATCATTGAGGATAGAATGGATAGAGGCAGAGTTTTATGAGGCAGGTTGACCAACGAGCCATCTTATAGCAGCTCATTCCACCCGTCATTCAGGGCCCCCTCCCCCCCCATTCCTCTCTTTCCTCATATGCCTCCATTGTTTCCTTCATCCCTCTCCCCATCCCTTCCCATATGTTAGCAACCCTACATCTCCTAACTTTACTTCTGTGTGTGTGTGTGTGTACTCACCTAGTTGTACTCACCTAGTTGTGTCTGCAAAATCGAACATTGACTCTTGGATCCCGCCTCTCGAGCATCGGTTATTTACAGCAATGACTCCTGTTCCATTTCCCTATCGTACCTGCTTTTAAAATTATGAATAGTATTTGCTTCCACAACCTGTTCCTGAAGTGCATTCCATTTTTCCACTACTCTCACGCTAAAAGAAAACTTCCTAACATCTCTGTGACTCATCTGAGTTTAAAGCTTCCATCCATGTCCCCTCGTTCTGTTACTATTCCGTGTGTGTGTGTGTGTGTGTGTGTGTGTGTGTGTGTGTGTGTGTGTGTGTGTGTGTGTGTGTGTGTGTGTGTGTGTGTGTGTGTGTGTGTGTGTGTGTGTGTGTGTGTGTGTGTGTGTGTGTGTGTGTGTGTGTGTGTGTGTGTGTGTGTGTGCGTGTGTGTGTGTGTGTGCGTGTGTACTCACCTAGTTGTACTCACCTAGTTGTGCTTGCGGGGGTTGAGCTCTTGCTCTTTGGTTCCGCCTCTCAACTGTCAATCAACAGGTGTACAGATTCCTGAGCTTATTGGGCTCTATCATATCTACACTTGAAACTGTGTATGGAGTCAGCCTCCACCACGTTACTTCCTAATGCATTCCATTTGTCAACCACTCTGACACTAAAAAAGATCTTTCTAATATCTCTGTGGCTCATTTGGGCGCTCAGTTTCCACCTGTGTCCCCTTGTGCGTGTGCCCCTTGTGTTAAATAGCCTGTCTTTATCTACGCCAACTCTTTATCTGTGTGTGTGTTTGTGTGTGTGTGTGTGTGTGTGTGTGTGTGTGTGTGTGTGTGTGTGTGTATGTGTGTGTGTGTATGTGTGTGTGTGTGTGTGTGTGTGAGTAGTATATTCCGTGCCAGATAGGCGCACTTAACAAACAATGGGAGGGTACTTATCAGACAATGGAATCAGAGGCGGGGAGCCAGATAGGCCCACTTATCAGACAATGGAATCAGAGGCGGGGTGACAGATAGACCCACCAAAACTGCAGTCTACGGTGAGCCCCTACCATATTTCACTTACTCTGTGTATCACCTTTAAATCACAACGTCATTATATAGGACTAATTAAGGATATATATATATTCGAACAAGTCTGAATGGCCCCTCCAGGACTATGTGCATATATGTCCGGAGCTATATAAGATATATATATACTCAAAATAAAAGAGGGTGGAAAGAAATAACACTTGTTTTATACAATATATTAACAAAAGTACATAGTGGCTTAAACGTAGTCGTAATCTAATTCCCCCCCATAATATTGTCTAACTAGACCCCTCCTCCGTGCCCACAGGTCCGTTGTGGGGTCTTCCCCCCCCTCCTGGGGTTATGATGATGACGATGAGTCATCATCCGAAGGGAGAAAGGAGTGTTGTGGTTCTTCTTCCTCTCCTAGGGGGGTACTGCCGTCATAGCGTTCACTCTCACTGGAAGGGTGTTGCCCTTCCTCTCCTTGTGGGTCGATGACGTCATCACTTTCACTTCCAGCGGTCACCCCTTGGGTTGAGGTGGATGGGTGGGGGTCAGGTGGTATGTCTGGATGACCATAGCCTAGGCTTTTGTATTTATTTAGGCAATAGCGTTTATCATCAAATGCAGGCAAACCCCTCTTAGTATTATGGGTGGTGACCATTTGCCCTCCTAAATTCCTAATTTGGGAGTATTGGAAAGTATTTACTACTCAATTACTGTAGAGTTAAAGATCTTTGCACAGCACGGGGGATACCCTTAGCGGTAATGGAATTTGAATTGTTTTGCAACAGCAAACTAATTTTGGGCTTGAAAGCTACAACTTCCAGGATGTGTCTGTCTGAAACCTCTGACTTTAAAAGACCTGAAACACCCTTTTTAGAAGGATCATACAAGGGGTGAGTTTCAGGGAAGTTACTGGTATTGATCCATGATCTAAGGGGTTCTTTCCCCATCTCGTTAAAGACATCTTCAGTCATTAAACTGAAGATGAAACTGTCTGTATCGCTGTATATCAGTGCTGCCCTATCTGTATTGTGCTTCTTAAGTACCCTTTACCAAAAATGGTACAAACTGTATTTTGCTAGCTCAAGAATCTGGAACCCAACATAATTAGGTTGAGTAATTTTAATGAATGGTCTGGAACTGACAGACAATAATTTATTGTCACCTAAATGCACCATATGTTTAAAGCGTGGATTCTTCACCTCTCGTAAAAAGACCCTAGCTGAAGTCACTAGTTTGGTGTCAATGGCATAACGGGCTGGGATCAGTAGTGTTTTACCGAAAACACTATTTGTTAAGAGTTTAAAAAGTGTTTTCCTATCGTTACTGGTGGAGGCATTTCTATTGTTAACCTTGGTGATAACAAATTCTGCCATAAAATCAGACTGGTGGAATTCGTAAATGGCGTGAATAGCCCCTACTTCAAGACCTATCTAAATAAATAACTGTAAGAGGTGTAGAGATATGAAATAATGTTTCTTGGGGAGATGATCCCCTACCAGCTTAATATTTTTTTTAGGGAGCTTTGTAATGTTATTTGTTTCCAGAAGTCCCCTACTAAAAGGAGAGATATCCTCCATACTTATCCCCCTATGGTGTAAACAAAGGAGTAGATCGTCTGTTAGTCTAGCTATTTCAGGTCTTATGTGTTTGGTGTCAATTAAGATCCAGTACCCTTTGTTAGAAGAGAATGGCTGTTCTGTCATTATCTTCCATTCGCTAATGAAGGAGTTCATCTCATCAGATGGCAACCTTCTTAGACCACCATAGGGTAATTTCTCAGTCATACAACTCCCATCAAGTGAGTTGAAATCTAAATACAGTAAGAATGAAGATCTATCCTCCTGAGGGTTAAAAGCAACCCGTTCTCACACAAGACAGCACATATATGACTTAATGCTTAAAGTCAATATGTTGCATGTGATTTAGTACGTATGTGATATATTCCCAGTTACCTTTTTAACCAACGCCCAAACTCTTCCTCACGTAACAATTTACGTCTCACAGTACCCGTCCATCAACGTAGATAGCAGAATAGTCGTGATTGGTTCAATTATAATGAAAATTGTAGTTTTCATGTCCCACATGGGTTGTGAAATTTACCTTCTATTGTCCATGCTCTTATAATATTACAGATCAGCTATATCCTATTGAAGGCTCGTAGTTTTGTTTTGAGAAATATTAGTTGTTCTTAGTAAATTATAATAAGCACTATAAATTATTACATAGAATAACAGTGCTTCACCAATCAAAATTTTATACCATAGTTTGTGCTTTAAAAATCTTTAAAGAATGTTTTGTAGGGACGCTAACACAAAACGATGTTACGTTGGGATGTTTATGGGGTAAACTACTGCAAACAGCATGGTATGGTGTCTACTATACCAAATATTGGATAGGTATAGGGTCCAATACCACCTGTTAGGTGGATAAGGGGTCCAATACCACCCGCAGGATGTGTATGGGGGTCACATCCACCCACAGGATGGGTATGGGAATCACTTCCACCCACAGGAAGGGTATGGGTCCAATACCATCCACTGGATGTGTATGGTGTCCACTACCACCCACAGGATGGGTATGGGGCTCACAACCACCCACAGGATGGGTATGGGGTTTAATACCATCCACAGGATGAGTATGGCGTCCATTGCCGCCCACAGGATGAGTATAGGGTCCAGTATCGCCCACAGGATTAGTATATAGGGTCCACTGATGCCCACAGGGTCGGTAGGGGGTCCACTACCGCCCACAGGGTTGGTAGGGGGTCAACTGCCGCCCACAGGGTCGGTAGGGGGTTCACTACCGCCCACAGGGTCGGTATGGGGTCCACTGCCACCCGCAAGGTCGGTATAGGGTCCAGTGCCACCCACAGGGTCGGTATGGGGTCCACGACCGCCCACAGGGTCGGTAGGGCGTCCAAGGGTCGGTAGGGGTCCACTACCGCCCACAGGGTTGGTAGGGGGTCCACTGCCGCCCACAGAGTTGGTAGGGGGGTCCACTGCCACGCACAGGGTCGGTAGGGGGTCCACTACCGTCCACAGGGTCGGTAGGGGGTCCACTACCGCCCACAGGGTCGGTAGGGCGTCCACAGGGTCGGTAGGGGTCCACTACCGCCCACAGGGTTGGAATGGTAGGGGGTCCACTGCCGCCCACAGGGTCGGCAGGGGGTCCACTACCGCCCACAGGGTCGCTATGAAGTCAATTACCGCCCATAGTGTTTGCATAGTGTCCACTACCGCCCATAGTGTTTGTATAGTGTCCACTACCGCTCATAGTGTTATTATGGGGTCCACTACCCCTCATAGTGTCGGTAGGGGGTCCACTACCGCCCACAGGGTTGGTAGGGGGGTCCTCTGCCGCCCACAGGGTCGGTAGGGGGTCCACTGCCGCCCACATGGTCGGCAGGGGGTCCACTACCGCCCACAGGGTCGCTATGAAGTCAACTACCGCCCATAGTGTTTGTATAGTATCCACTACCGCCCTTAGTGTTATTATGGGGTCCACTACCCCTCATAGTGTCGGTATGGGGGTCCATTACTACCCACAGGGTGTCTCTGGGGTCTATTTTTTTCTGTATAGCAGAGGTGGCAATACTGCTTTTCCAATCCCATTTGTTGTTCAATGTAAAATATTTTTTGCTCGACTTGCAACAATTTATATATATATATATATATATATATATATATATATATATATATATATATATATATATATATATATATATATATATATATATATATATATATATATATATAGTATTATACCTTTGCAATAATGTACTAATGTGTGTATTTTCATAACCCATTTTAAATACTTGAAAAATATATAACTACTGTGACTGTGTTCCCCCCCTTATATTTCTCCCACGCCTGCAGTAAGAGTCATGTCCACTTTACCCAAGCGTTCTCTACGTCGCAGGCATCAGTTTGGTATATGTGGGGGAATGTAGTGTTCTCGGAGTGCCGAGAAATTTATCAAAGAAGAGTATTTTGGGCTGTGGTTTAGGCCCTTTAGGAAGCCAATATGGCGCTGGCTCTTCTGTTTTCCCGCCAAAACTGTGTGACGTCAGTGACACCAGATTGGTCACCGACAGCGACATGGCACAGGGAGCCAATGAAAACCTCCCGTGGCGAATATGACGTCACGAAGGAAGGGGGGTCCCGTCATCGCGCCGCGCTGGCGCCATCAGTCTAAGACAGAACGTCAAGGAGGTCGGACGTGCGCTGGGGGGTCCTGTCAGTTGGACAGTTTACCCCGTCTCCGGAGGACTTACGCATCACCCGTGGGGTCACCAACACCTGTGGGGTCTTCCTTCGTTCATGTGTTGAACCGAAGAAGGAATGAACAGGATATTGAGCAACAAGTGCTCCAGGAACAGGTGTTGCGCAAGAGTGAAGTCTAGGCAGCGACGTATGCGACAGCTGATAGCTCCACAGTGATGACGTAGTTGATGAGCCAATCCTCCGTGAGGGAATCAGTCTGACAGGACACGTCAAGGTGGTTGGACGTGCGAAGATTGGTCCTGTCAGTTTGACATTTGTTTCCCGCTCCCGTGGATTTTACGCGTCACCCGAAGTCTGCCAGTACTCTGTGAGGTCTTCCTTCGTTCATGTGTTGGACCAGAGAGGGAATCGACAGGATATTGAGCAACAAGTGCTCCAGGACAGGTACTGTGCAAGAAGAAGTGAAGTCTGTGCAGTGACGTATGCGACGTCTGAGGCAGTTCACCCGTTTGTGACGGCGTAGTGGCTGGACTGAGCCACGGGTAGCAGTGGAAGAAGGAAACTATTCGGGAATCCAAACGACTGCAGCCGAGACGTAGGCGGGCAGCCGTAGCTGGGAGGAGAAGTCGACGGCCGGGAGACCGACTCCAACCCTACAAGAAGTCGAGGAGGAGCACGGACCTGCAGTGAAAAGGCACGGAGACGACGCGCTTACGGTGGGACGTTGATTGAGTTCCTGGAGGACACGACAGTGCGTGTGTGGGGACGTTCCCTACACGAGGCAGGAGCCAGGACCAGGAGCTACAACTCAACTCTCATCAGAGGATAGGTGGAAGTAGGTGATTCTAGTTTCCCTCCCAATTCCCCTTTAGTCAGCTATATTATTTAGCCTGAGTATTTTGTATGTCGTGAGCAAGGCTCACCTATGTCACAGTAAGGCACCAGTGTGCAGAGTGGTACTATAAAGAGTACTCACGATATTTACGATTATTATTGGTGTATGCAGGCACCCGGAGTAATTGATGAATTTACTGTGTTGAGAATGTCTTTCATGAGACGTTGATGTGATCATATAGTGAGAGGATATATATATATAATTAGGCCAGTATTTGGGAGTTAGGCTATGTGCCCAATAACTATGTGATTATCATTATAACTATGACTCATCCATATATATATATATATATATATATATATATATATATATATATATATATATATATATATATATATATATATATATATATATATATATATATATATATATATATATATGTCTATGCTCGTGTATTGAATAATCATTCATGTGTGCAGTGATTAATTGTGTTATCGCCCACGGAAGAAATTACTGAGAACTCCAGTGATATATACTTCATAAGTTATCATTAAACGAAGGGCAGTGTGTAATACCATGACAGTGAATTATTGTCACATTTAATATAGAAATGTTTGATTGAGCCCAAGATCAGTGTAGCGAAGTATTTACGTGCTATTGTCGCAAATATTGTGTGTTCGAACTTCTAGTGATCTTTGAGAACTTAAAGAAATTGGCACGTCACGCCAAGCAAACAGATAAAGTAACATTCGCGCGGGGGGTAATCGCCCAGCTGATTTTGACATTGACGAGAGGGGGAGTGTTGCCAGCTTAGTGAGTTCATATTATATGTGGGAACGAATGACTCCTGCCTGAAACAGCTGTTTACTTATTGATATAATCATGTGATGTCTTTGAATGAGTTTTAAGTAAAATACAAAATACATTGGTGTTTATATCATCCCCTCCATATTTCTTGTGGCTATGTAATACCTGAAAGCAGAGAGTGATAGAAGTAAATACCTGCCTGATATCAGATCTATTGAGTGTGTCCTTGTCACCGTTACCACAATTCAACAAAACCACTGACGTGTTACTGGACACCGAAAACACCAGTTGGCGACCTTGTGGTTAGTAGTAGAGCCCTATGACGGGGCGGGCATACAACAGTTAAGTGAACAAGTTGTGTTCCCACTCCTTCTCGATCAGAGGCTGGTTGGGATTTACTGGGATGGGATTTACTGGGATACCCTCCTGGCATACAGTGGCGCCTCGAGGATAGAGTGAAGACCCGCAGGGCTACGGTGAGTGACCTTGAGTATACTGTTGCTCACCCGAGTAAACCCCGACACTACATAGTGAATGCAAGTCAATGTATATTTATATATTTATTTATTTTTTTATATACAAGAAGGTACATTGGGTTAGAGAGAATACATAGCATAGTATTTACAATCTTGTAAAGCCACTAGTACGCGCAGGGTTTCGGGCAGGTCCTTAATCTAACAGATAATTTTAAGTAGGTAAATTCTAGCAGAATTAATAAAATGATAACAGATACATTGCAAGAAAAAAAATGAGATGAGAGAGAATAGTAAGTATATTAAAGCACATTGGTTTATTAAAGCTCTGGTAGATTACATTGTCAACTTCATTGGTAATTCAAACAAGATTAACAGACACCGTACAGCAGATTGATAGCACATATAAGAAGACAGCAATGATCACGATGGTAAAGATGTTCGGATTGGGTACAAAAAGTTAGGGAGATTGGGTAGCAATAGATACTGTGCAATTTTAAAGCAACAAGGTAAAAAAAGCTATGCAGATGAGATTAGGTACTTTTTAGTTTTGTTTTTGAATGACACAAAAGTTGGACAGCTTTTCAATTCATTAGGGAGTGAGTTCCATAGACTGGGTCCGTTTATTTGCATAGAGTGTTTACACAGATTATGTTTGACTCTGGGGATATCAAGGAGATATTTATTTCTGGTGTGGTGATAATGGGACCAATTACATCTGTCCAAGGAAAGTTTCAAAGCAGGATTTGCGTTTAAGAACAGGGTTTTGTAAATGTAATTGACACAAGAAAATTTGTGGAGTGAGATTATGTTTAGCATGTTAAGGGAGTTAAACAAGGAGGCTGAGTGTTGTCTGAAAGTTGATTTTGTTATTATTTTGATAGAAGATTTTTGCTCGATGATGATGGACTTGAGGTGGTTTGCAGTGGTTGAACCCCATGCACAGATACCATAATTAAGGTAGGGATAGATTAGTGCACAATATAGAGAGATGAGAGCAGAGTTAGGTACATAATATCTGATTTTGGAGAGTATCCCAACTGTTTTAGAGACTTTCTTAGATATGAGTTGTATGTGGGTGCTGTCTCTTGTCTAGGAATAGGCCAAGAAACTTTCCATCATTTTTATTGCTAATGTTTACATTATCTATCTGAAGCTGAATTGCATTTGTAGATTTGCTTCCAAATAAAATGTAGTAGGTCTTTTCTATGTTAAGTGTTAGTTTATTGGTTGACATCCATAAGTGGACTTTTTTTAGTTCATTATTAACAACATCATTTAGTGTATGTGGGTTGGGGTTAGAGTAGATGAGGGTAGTGTTGTTCCGAACCATAATGGAAACTGGCCTAACTATGGGATGGGTTAACCCAAGTATCGCGTTTCCAAAAGGGTCGCCCATGTTGGAAAAGACGAACGCCGAAAGAATATTGTTGAAAACATCTCGATGACTTATTAAACCAAAATTATTTATTAGTCAGAAGAAAGACAAAAACGCGATCTATATGTAAAACTTCTACCAGACAAATATTTTAAGTAAAACTGATGATATTTGTAGTTTTATAAAAGGGGCAGTTTTCATCGCTCGTCGAGCTCGAAAACCGCAGCATTTATTTATTTATTTATTTATTTATGCATATACAAGAAGGTACATTGGGAATGTGAGGATACATAATATGGTAATTACAGTCTTGTAAAGCCACTAGTACGCGAAGCGTTTCGGGCAGGAAATCTCAGAACCATGCCTATTTCACGCCGATTCCTTAATAAACGTAAGAGTTTTATGTCACAAGATAGATATAATTATAAGCTTCATTCTAAATACCTTACCATGGGCATATTTAGATTTAAAGCGAAGATACGTGTACTTTTATAATAGCCGAGCTCCGACCCCGGACAGATTGATCGACCGAGCAACTCTCTCTCAGAACAATGTTTATTTCACGTGTATTCGTTTATAAACATATATGTTTTATATGTCTCAAGAAAGGCAGACATATAAGCTTCACTTTAAACACTTTACCATAGACATATTTAAAGTTCTAATGAAGATACATGTATTTTAAAAATTATGGAGCTCCCACCCCGTACAGACAGAACGACAGAGCAACTCTCTCAGATCAATGTTTATTTCACGTAAATTTGTTAATAAACACAAATGTTGTATATGTCTTAAGCAAGATAGAAATAAGAGCTTCATTTTATATACATTACAATTGACATATTTATAGCTCTAGTGAAGATACATATGTTTTTATTGTAGCGCTCAGTAGCTTGTCGGGCATGGAGTGCAGACGCCTACGCACTTGCCGATATATTGTATAATTAACAAAGATACGCTAATAAAGCCTAAAATCTTATATGCCTCCTGAAAGACCGAGATATGAACATTATTATGATTGCACCAAATTAAATATATCATGTTCGAGAATAAAGATATATCAATTTTAATTAAGTTTCGACTCTTGCTCGGGCGAGAGAGATGGGCGACTCTCGCCCCATCTATTGGAGATTCTGTCCACTAAAGACCCAAAGCTACTCAAACCCTCCAGCATTATTTAAGTAATGAAGTAATATGGTATATTTACTCACTATAATGTGGCTGCTGAATGCATAACATGAGAAAACATATATTTACTCCAAACTAATATAATTTCATTATGAAATAAGTAGCATCAAAGGACGTCGACGGTCCAAGCGTCAATGTTGTGGAGCGACTTATCCAAGATATATCGTTGTTTGGAAAGTGTTTGTTGGCATATCCAGTTGTCGCACTTCTCTGCACAAATTATCAAATAACATAACTAGCCAGAAAACAGTTAACATTTATTAAAAAATATATGTTTGGAAGTTAAATCGACTTCATAGGACAATAGTTTTGTTATATATACTCGTTATTCGTTGACATGCGTTTGCTACTTAAACTACCATGTACTGTACTTATTTAAAATCTCCCATGTCTCTTCGCTCATCTCACCGATCCATACAGGCTCTGTGATATATTGTTAAATTAATTGAGATTCACAAATAAAGCTTATAATTGTATATGTTATCAAAAAGGCAGAGCTTAGTTTAGTTCATTTATTATGCACCCCATACCCATCCTTTGAGCGATAGTGGAGTGTTACAGAGGCACACAATGGGCTCAGGGACTGAGCCCCACAATTCAAATAGCCAAGCAGGTTATAATCTTGATAAGGTAGTTACAAAAGTCAATGCACATTGTCACATCAACAATGGGCTCGAGACCGACCACAAGTACAGTTTATAATTTAAGCAACTGACATATATGGAGGGCTAGTGTCACAATTGATATGTTTATCCTGCACATAACCCCCTCTACCCTATCCAATGGGCAGCGGTGGATAGGTTACAATCAAGTCGTTTTTTGCGTTTTATTCAGAGATTAGGTCTTATTGGGTGAGGAAAGATATTCATATTTTAAAGAAGGCTTCTTGGCTGATGCTCTCCATTGATGGAAAATATACAACCTTTTGAAAATCAATGTTAGTTTGATCTAGATATTGTAATTAACGAAAGTATTTATGACATTGGAAAGGTAGAAATATAGGCTACATTTAAAATCCTTTGTCATAAATATAACTGAAGGGGGCAAGTCACCCGGATTTAAAAAATTGTTGTAGGGTATTCATAATTTATTATCCTGATACATGTGAAAGGTGCTGCACCTAGGCCAAGGTTCAGCATCTCAGCCTAAATAGAGACGGAGAAAAAACAAAAAACAAAAAAAAAGACGAATTTTTCAACCATGTTCAAAAAATTTTACAGCCCACAATTGTGAACCAAAATCATTTATAAGACACTCAGCTATGACCTTACTATATAATAAAGATTTGCATGTCACATTATTATCCCAGATGTATTTAGTGCAATAATACAGATTTTATAAAAGTTTCCCAAAAACGTATGCAACAAAATGAGGTGTATCATTATTTATAAAATCAATAAATCTACGTAGATAAGAATAATGACATGCGTTTATAGAGGCGTAAACTCTACATATAATGTGCAAGTTTCATGTAAATTGAATAATAAATAAAGGCTGTGAAATTTTATCTAGTTGTAAAAGTTGGAGTTGCGTAGCGCGCTCTCAAAGTTTCCTGAACCTGCTGTCACTCGTGACTGGTGATTTACGCATTGCGGCCAGCTCGTATGGAGAGCTCGCATGCATCTAGCTGTCAATGCTTTTCTCTTGTTCGTTTGGTAAGTCATATTGCAGTACAAATAGCTAAAAATAGCATGTTCTGGGAGATATTGTGTGAGCGCGTCAGCATACATCCTCTCTCCATGAGAGACACGCAGTCACTGACTGCACCACCCTCGTGTCAGACAATAGAGTGTTGCCATATCTGTTAGTTTATATTCATTTTATGCATAACATGTTATTTTCAACGCTATTACGAAAAATAAGACATCTACAACGTAAGATACAATACCCCGCGGCGTACTCACGGCGCGAGGACCAGATTCACGAAAGTTGCAGCGGGAAATTTGACTCTAATTACGTTATTTTTCAAGATATTATTAAACGGTTTGGACCACAGTGTTGCCAGAACGTTGTAGTATTTTTCGTAATTTTTCGTAAATATTCCATTTTTCATCGGATTTTCGGGTGACATGGCCCCTGAAGTGAAAACGAAGATATATGCGTTTTGATAGTTACTTGATGGCTAGCTCTGAGAGTGTGAAGCCCTGCACACCAGCCAATAAATTGTATAATTGGTTTCCATATATTTTAATTAATCTTAAAAATCTATATGTCCGAAGAAATGAAGATGTAGCCGTTAATGTGACAACATTTAAAAATATATATCTCTTAAGTTAAATAAATAATAACACCTTATCGCCGGTGTCCGGACACATGAAAACTCCCTAGGTATCAGTATCCAGCCAGGCGGGGATCACAGGCTGCACAATACTGATAAATTATGTAATGCACTACTTCTGGTCAATTTCGAACCCATTTATGATGTGACCACTTATAGTGAATTTTGTAACTAGCTCATCAAGATTGTAACTTGCTTAGCTAAATGAATTGTGGGGTTCGGTCCATTTATTTTCTTTCTTTATTATGCACCCCATAATACCCATCCCGTGGGCGGTGGTGTAAAGGGTTACAGAGGCACATAATCGGTTCAGGAACTGAACCCTCTAGTTCGTTTAGCTAAGCAAATAACAATCTTTTGACACTAGTTACAAAATTATTAATGTACACATACTTATGCATACATGTACATATCCATACGTATACATACACATACATATTTAATCACCTACACAAATACATACATCAGTAATTTTTGTGTCACAAGTGATCAGCAAGAGGCTCACAACAGTCACTATACAAGGCACTTTACATTTTTGAGGAGTCGCACAGTTACTAGTCTTGCTCCACACCCACCCAACTGGGAGGCAGCTTTACAGTCATGTGCTCCACACCCACCCAACTGGGCGGCAGCTTTACAGTCATGTGCATGCATTACCTACAGTAAGCAAATTTTGGATATTTCGCTAAGATTTTGGGCAGCACATCATTATGAATGAAGTACTTACACATTTCATGGGCACTATTGATGTTGTTATCTTTAAATTCCGCGATTTTTTCACATTCCATTATATAATGACGCAAAGTATGCGAATAGTTCTGCTGACAGAGTTTACATTTAGTCAAATCTACATCATTAGATGTTACAATTTCCCAGAGGTACTTTTAGCCGAGCCTAAACCTAGCAATGGTAACATCTAGAAGTCTGCTAACATTATTGGATGACCCTTAGACTAGCGATTCATCAAAGTTTATACAATATTGTGAAATTGAGAGTCAGTGTAGTAACATAAATTGGTAAATCATTCCCAGCTGTGTCTGGGTACAAGTGACAGGATGAACAACCCAGCGGGTTTTCTTCCTATTGGGGAGTGTTGTACATTCTGCTATGGCGGCATGTTCACTCACAAGATGAGTGGCGCTGCCCAATAAACTCGCCCCTCGAGGCAAAATTTAAATTTAATTAAATTTGGTAAATCATAAATATTGTAAGTTAAGAATCTGATGCATGTGTGTGTGTTGGGGGGGGGGGGGGGGTTATACCCTTGGTAAGCGAGAGTGGAAAGTAACCTTAGACATTCTGCGGTCAATGTGGGGGAGGGGGGAGGGTGGGAGAGTCAAATCCACCCTCCAACATCTGGACATAGTACCACCAGCCTCCACAATACTCCATCAGCCTCCAGCTGATGCTTGTAGATGCCTCATCTAACCTCACCTATGTCACACATTAACCTACAGTTCCTGTGATATTTAAACTCCTCATCACAGTGGCGTCTCACCAACATAAACTGCATTGGATTTTGTCCCGAAATAGCTGTATGCTGACTGGACGTGTATGTATGTATGTATGTATGTATGTATGTATGTATGTATGTATGTATGTATGTATGTATGTATGTGTGTATGTATGTATGTATGTATGTATGTATGTATGTATGTATGTATGTATGTATGTATGTATGTATGTATGTATGTATGTACGCATGCATGTATGTGTGTATGTATGTATGTATGTATGTATGTATGTATGTATGTATGTATGTATGTATGTATGTATGTATGTATGGATGTATGTATGTATATATGTACGCATGCATGTATGTGTGTATGTATGTATGTGTGTATGTATGTATGTATGTATGTATGTATGTATGTATGTATGTATGTATGTATGTATGTATGTATGTATGTATGTATGTATGTATGCATGCATGTATGTATTGTGACAATAATCTCCTTCAAGAGATTGAGCCTGCTCTTCCCTCCACAAACACGTCGTTGAAATTATATAAAACGACTATGGAAGACATGTCCAACAACAACAACAACACCAGCAAGGCTTGCCAGGGTGAGCAAAACATATGCAGCCAGCCACCTGTTCGGACTCAAACCACCAAACTACATGTTGATCGCTACCGGCTCCGCTGATTGGTCGCCGGTCTGGCTGCACCTGCACTCGCCCCCCCATACTACTTGATGTCTGGGGTCGCCCCACCCTCCTACCTCAGAATGTTCAGTGCTCTCGTTGTCACCACTCCTCCCGGCTAGACGCTAGCGTGTACTGAGAGAAGTGGTGGCTTAAAGCCAATATTCCAGCACCTCCCATTTACTTTGTATTGCACTTCTTGTTATTTTGCCTTAACGTAACTTTTCATTGTGTCATCTAATTATTCTTATTATTTTGATTGATTTTATTATAAGAATTTGTTTGTGCATTTTATTCATGTTTTGATTTAATTAACGTAATTAAAATTTCATTGTTAAAGTTTACTTGTGTTTTGTGTGTCTTCTCCTTACCTTACCAGAGACGAAGTTCCAGTTTTTTCTATTTTTTTTTATAACTATGTGACGAGGCCATACCCCTAGCCTTAAACAGCCGAACACCAACGCGTTACCGTCACAGTATGTATGTATGTATTCCCAATCACGTTAAAGACTCCCCCTCTATCATCCAATTAAAGAGAAAATCAACTATGTACTAAATAATCAACTCCTTGTAACTTTAATTATGCTGACCTTCCTATCTGTATTCAGACTGTGCCTACCAACATTATAGGTGATTATAACGCTAGGCATAGTAATATGGGTAATTCGCAGTTCAGTAATCGTAACGGCAACCATCTGTTGTCACTATTAGGTAGTCACGATGATGCACAGATTGTGGGTGACCTTGAACCGACGAATATCTACGGAGGTATTCTTGATCTATGTCTCGGTTTCAACGTCTCCCACACCGTGTGCGCCTCGTCAATAGTGCCAGATATGGCGTCTGATCATCTGGGCATATTAGCCACTGTAAGCATTGGCAGCTCTATCCTCCCCGGTGGAGTGTTCAAGCGGAAGAGGCTGGCTGTGCCCATCGATCAACGAGACAATCTTGTTGCTCATGTGTCAGATTGGTGCAGTTCATCTGAGCCCTCATCAGTTGAAGATTTTAACAATGAGCTCACAGGTACTATCAACCAGTTTATAGAATCACTTGATCCATCGTCCAGACCACGTAACCCAAATTACACTGGTCATAGCACTTATGCTTATTATAATGATTCTAAATTGCATGCACTAAAACGCACTGCCAGAATAATTGGACTAGCTTATAGAAGGACCCGCACTGCTGAAATGCTTCGGCTCTTTCAAGCGGCTCTGGCTAAGGCCAGGGAACGTATGGTGGAGCTGAGGCAGACAGACTGGGAAACTTTTGTCCGTGGTCTCAATTCTCACACGCCACTAAGTCGGGAATGGAAGGATATCAACAAGATCAAAGGGGAAAATGCTGCAGAGATCGCGTACCCTAATCCTCTGCACAGAGCAAATGAGCTTGTTGGTGCTTGGGCCACGACTTCCAGCTTTGACAGTCTTCCTCTACCCTCACAGAATGAGTTAAATAATAGATATACTGATAGAGTAAGGCTCCTTGACTTCATGCGTCAAGAGGATGACTGTGACATGCTTTTTACTGAATACAAACTAGATTCTGCTCTACATAAAGGCAAAGCTACATCACCCGGAGAGGATGGAGTTACTTACGGCATACTGCATATGCTTCTGCTAGTTCCAGGGAATCCCTTGCTTCAGTTGTACTCACCTAGTTGTGCTTGCGGGGGTTGAGCTCTGGCTCTTCGGTCCCGCCTCTCAACCGTCAATCAACAGGTGTACAGGTTCCTGAGCCTATTGGGCTCTATCATATCTACACTTGAAACTGTGTATGGAGTCAGCCTCCACCACATAAAATATAGTTGTATAATATGAGCTATGTAACTGGGGAGCTTCCTAAGTCATGGACCAACAGTTCCTAAATTCCTAAACCTCACCAGCCGAGTGCTTTTCGCCCAATCTCCCTCACTAGTTGTCTCTATAAGTGTCTTGAGAGGATGGTTCTCAACCGTCTCCTTTACAAAATTAATAATATGTTGTCTCCCCAGATATATGGCTTTACGCATGGAAAGAGTGTACGTCACTGTATTACCACATTCCTCACCCTGCATACTAATAGGTCATATACCACTTTTCTAGATCTTAAGTCAGCCTTTGACATTGCTAACCCACACGTCATTCTGAGCGAACTTGCTAAAATGAATGTTGGAGGATGGCTTCTACGGTGGATAAGAGGCTATCTATCCAACAGGAAGTCATCTGTACTGTTCCAAGGGCATAGGCGTGTAACGAGAGATTTTGAACTTGGCACTCCACAGGGAGGTGTCCTCAGTCGTACTCTGTTCAATGTGTTAATCAATGCACTTTTAAACTTAGTAACTAGAAGGTCCAGCGAACACATCAATAGCTATGTGGATGATATACTGATCCACACCAATGGGTATACCAACACCCAAAATGTTCTGAACTCTGTCTTGTACACATGTCAGGAACTAGGCTTAGTCATCTCAGTAGAGAAAACAAAGATCCTGAACCGACACCCATCCAGACGGGGTGGGGTCGTTCGCAAAATGCAGTTGCATGATGGCTCTCTGCTCGACTATGTTACCAGATACAAATATCTTGGTCTTGAGGTTCTACTGTACCGCAATGTTTTAGCCAGACTGGATCGCCAATGTAGAGAGAGACTCCGTGCTCTCAAGGCTGTGGCAGGCAAACACAACTGTACCGTACAGTGTTATATATTTATTTCAGTTTGAACAATTTTTAACATTAAAAGATAAATTCTTTAATTGGTTGAAATTGGTTTTAACATTCGAAATCTAATTTGTTGATGCTAAATAATATAAGGTTCAAATTTATTAAGATACATACTTTAAAAACTATTTCTATTTGATACCAACAGTATCACGTTAAGAGAAGCGTCTCGCCTTGCTAATCCAAGTATAAAATATATAAAGAAACGGTGCAACTGTACTGGTATCTGCAGTACAAATATATGTCCCTATTTAAAGAAAAAATAAACTGCACCAATCACTGCCACTCCTCACACCAATGCAACAATAAGGAGAGTGATAACAGTGCTTCACATTCGACAATGTTAAATTATTTAACAGATGACGAGATAATGAACACTGGAACAAATGTACAGCTCTCTGACCTTCGTATAAAATCTGCATGTGACCTCATCAAACAAACTGTGCCAAGCGTAGAAGGCCTTCATGACCCAGCGTCGTAGCGGGACCTCTCCTGGCCAGTTACAATTGGTGAATTTATTCAAATTATTCAAGTTGATGGTTGTCACTGGGTCAACGTTTCCAACATTGGAGTAACAGGACAAATTAACATATACGACACCAGGCATAAATTACCATCCAAATCTACTGCAGTTATCTTGTGTGCTCTTGCTAATTGCCAGGATGATAAACTAATATGCAATATAATGAATGTCAGCAGACACAGGGACTCAAGTATGAGTGGGGTATATGCTGTGGCGTTTGCTGCATCACTTGCAAGTGGTGTAGATCCGGTGAACCTCGTATGATGTGCAGAATATGAGAACATCTTCAAGAGAACTTTAAAGGAAAGTGTCTCATCTCATTCCCTGCAGCTCAGACACTGAGAAGAAAACGAATCATCCGGTCATGCTCGATGGAAGTGTACTGCATTTGCAGAAAGCCAAATGATTTGAAGCTGATGGTATGCTGTGACCGTTGCAATATTTGGAACCATGGATCATGTGTAGGTGCTACAGAATGTAATGATGATTCATGGATTTGTTTCTTGTGCGCTAGCAAGTTATGAATTATAATTTAAAATACTTAATTAATACATTATTATTATTATTATTATTATTATTATTATTATTATTATTATTATTATTATTATTATTATAACCTTACCAAATGTTTTGCTGAATCAAATAATGTTATTACTTTCAAATGTGTTACAATAGCATAATTAAGTGCTGCAATTGTCAGGTATTTTATATAGTCGGTATTTGTTATATTCTGTACTCTTTTTATGTTATTTAAATTTCAAATAGAAATAGTTTTTAAAGTATGTATCTTAATAAATTTGAACCTTATATTATTTAACATCAACAAATTAGATTTCGAATGTTAAAAACAATTTCAACCAATTAAAAGATTTATCCTTTAATGTTAAAAATTGTTCAAACTGAAATAAATATATAACACTGTACGGTACAGTTGTGTTTAATTATGTTTTGCGATTCCTTTGGAAAAAGTATTTGTGCACCAAGTACTACTAGGTCATTATGAGATATGCTGAATGTTGTCAATATACCATCTGAATACGCCTCACTTTGCGTTAATCATTGAACGTGTTAATGATTAAGGTCCCCAAAAGGACTTAATCAAACCTCAGTAGATATTTTTACTCTCCCTCTCTCTCTCTCTCTCTCTCTCTCTCTCTCTCTCTCTCTCAGAGCATCCCCTTATGTGTTGTATGTGGGTGCTGAAGTTCAGTCTCTTGTCTCTGTATCGGTGAAGGAGCTTTCCATAATTGTTATTGCTAATGTTTACTTGTAATAATGGGTATACATCCAGTCCAGTGTTCTTACCCTCGACCGCGGCGAGTGTAAGCCGCGGTCGTATGGTCTGAAAGCCACAAATATTTACAATGGGGGTGGGCGAGGGTGGATAACGTTTCCTCTTCAAGCACGCGCACACAAATGAACTATGTTACTTAACTGGAAGCACTCGTACAACATAATTTACACGATTTCTCAGGATTATTATACTTCTTACCAGTATATATACAGTATAGTACCTAGGAGGTTCTCTTCAATGATATATAAGATAATTAAAAGAACCCAAGCAAACTACTGTGGAAATGTGCAGGACAAACATATCAATTGTGACGCTCTGCACATATGGCATTTGCTTAATTTAGAAACTGTACTTGTGGTCGATCTCGAACACATGTTGTTGATGTGACGATGTGTTATGAATTTTGTAGCTAGCTCCTCAAGATTGTAACTTGCTTAGATAAATAAATTGTGTGTTCAGTCCCTGAACCCATTATCTGATAAATTAACTAAACTAAAAACTATAGTATGGCGACGAAACCTGAACTGCATAATGTAAATAGGGATTAACCAGAAAAAGAGATATAGGTGAAGAATAACACCTGGTAACTGTAAAGCTGCCGCCCAGTTGGGTGGGTGTGGAGCAAGACTAGTAACTGTGGGACTCCTCATAGATGTAAAGTGCCTTGTATAGTGACTGTTGTGAGCCTCTTCTTGAATCACTTGTGACACAAAAGATTACTGATGTGTGTATTTGTGTGGGTGATTAAATATGTATGTGTATGTATATCTGTATACTTATGAATATGTACATGTATGCATAAGTATGTGTACATTAATAATTTTGTAACTAGCATCAAAAGATTGTTATTTGCTTAGCTAAACGAACTAGAGGGTTCAGTTCCTGAACCGATTATGTGCCTCTGTAATCCTTTACTTCAACGCCCACGGGATGGGTATTATGGGGTGCATAATAAAGAAAGAAAATAAACGGACCGAACCCCACAATTCATTTAGCTAAGCAAGTTACAATCTTGATGAGCTAGTTACAAAATTCACTATAAGTCGTCACATCATAAATGGGTTCGAGATGGACCACAAGTAGTGCATTACATAATTTATCAGTATTGTGCAGCCTGTGATCCCCGCCTGGCTGGATACTGATACCTAGGTAGTTTTCATGTGTCCGGACACCGGCGATAAGGTGGTATTATTTATTTAACTTAAGAGATATATATTTTTAAATGTTGTTACATTAACGGTTACATCTTCCTTTCTTCGGACATATAGATTTCTAAGATTAATTAAAATATATGGAAACTAATTATACAATTTATTGGCTGGTGTGCAGGGCTTCACACTCTCAGAGCTAGCCATCAAGTAACTATCAAAACGCATATATCTTCGTTTTCACTTCAGTTATATTTATGACAAAGGATTTTAAATGAAGCCTATATTTCTACCTTTCTAATGACATAAATACTTTCGTTAATTACAATATCTAGATCAAACTAACATTGATTTTCAAAAGGTTGTATATTTTCCATCAATGGAGAGCATCAGCCAAGAAGCCTTCTTTAAAATATGAATATCTTTCCTCACCCAATAAGATCTAATCTCTGAATAAAACGCAAAAAACGACTTGATTGTAACCTATCCACCGCTGCCCATTGGATGGGGGAGAGGGGGTTATGTGTAGGATAAACATTTCAACTGTGACACTAGTCCTCCATATATGTCAGTTGCTTAAATTATAAACTGTACTTGTGGTCGGTCTCGAGCCCATTGTTGATGTGACAATGTGCATTGACTTTTGTAACTAGCTTATCAAGATTATAACTTGCTTGGCTATTTGAATTGTGGGGCTCAGTCCCTGAGCCTATTGTGTGCCTCTGTAACACTCCACTATCGCTCATAGGATGGGAATGGGGTGCATAATAAATGAACTAAACTAAGCTCTGCCTTTTTGATAACATATACAATTATAAGCTTTATTTGTGAATCTCAATTAATTTAACAATATATCACAGAGCCTGTATGGTTCGGTGAGATGAGCGAAGAGACATGGGAGATTTTACATAAGTACAGTACATGGTAGTTTAAGTAGCGAACGCATGTCAACGAATAACGAGTATATATAACAAAACTATTGTCCTATGAAGTCGATTTAACTTCCAAACATATATTTTTTAACAAATGTTAACTGTTTTCTGGCTAGTTATGTTATTTGTGATAATTTGTGCAGAGAAGTGCGACAACTGGATATGCCAACAAACACTTTCCAAACAACGATATATCTTGGATAAGTCGCTCCACAACATTGACGCTTGGACCGTCGACTTCCTTTGATGCTACTTATTTCATAATGAAATTATATTAGTTTGGAGTAAATATATGTTTTCTCATGTTATGCATTCAGCACCCACATTATAGTGAGTAAATATACCATATTACTTCATTACTTAAATAATGCTATGAGGGTTTGAGTAGCTTTGGGTCTTTAGTGGACAGAATCTCCAATAGATGGGGCGAGAGTCGCCCATCTCTCTCGCCCGAGCAAGAGTCGAAACTTAATTAAAATTGATATATCTTTGTTCTCGAACATGATATATTTCATTTGGTGCAATCATAATAATGTTCATATCTCGGTCTTGCAGGAGGCATATAAGATTTTAGGCTTTATTAGCGTATCTTTGTTAATTATACAATATATCGGCAAGTGCGAAGGCGTCTGCACTCCATGCCCGACAAGCTACTGAGCGCTACAATAAAAACATATGTATCTTCACTTGAGCTATAAATATGTCAATTGTAATGTATTTAATGCTCTTATTTCTATCTTGCTTAGGACATAAAACATTTGTGTTTATTAACGAATTTACGTGAAATAAACATTGATCTGAGAGAGAGTTGCTCTGTCGTTCAGTCTGTACGGGGTGGGAGCTCCATAATTTTTAAAATACATGTATCTTCATTAGAACTTTAAATATGTCTATGGTAAAGTGTTTAAAGTGAAGCTTATATGTCTGCCTTTCTTGAGACATATAAAACATATATGTTTATTAACGAATTTACGTGAAATAAACATTGTTCTGAGAGAGAGTTGCTCGGTCGATCAATCTGTCCGGGGTCGGAGCTCGGCTATTATAAAAGTACACGTATCTTCGCTTTAAATCTAAATATGCCCATGGTAAGGTATTTAGAATGAAGCTTATAATTATATCTATCTTGTGACATACAAAACTCTTACGTTTATTAAGGAATCTGCGTGAAATAGGCATGGTTCTGAGATTTCCTGCCCGAAACGCTTCGCGTACTAGTGGCTTTACAAGACTGTTATTACCATATTATGTATCCTCACGTTCCCAATGTACCTTCTTGTATATGCATAAATAAATAAATAAATGCTGAGGTTTTCGAGCTCGACGAGCGATGAAAACTGCCGCTTTTATAAAACTACAAATATCATCAGTTTTACTTAAAATATTTGTCTGGTAAAAGTTTTACATATAGATCGCGTTTCTGTCTTCTGACTAATAAATAATTTTGCTTTAATAAGTCATCAAGATGTTTTCAACAATATTCTTTCGGCGTTCGTCTTTTCCAACATGGGCGACCCTTTTGGAAACGCGATACTTGGGTTAACCCATCCCATAGTTGGGTCTGTTTCCATTATGGTTCGGAACAACACTACCCTCATCTACTCTAACCCCAACCCACATACACAAAATGATGTTGTTAATAATGAACTAAAAAAAGTCCACTTATGGATGTCAACCAATAAATTAACACTTAACATAGAAAAGACCTACTACATTTTATTTGGAAGCAAATCTACAAATGCAATTCAGCTTCAGAGAGATAATGTAAACATTAGCAATAAAAATGATGGAAAGTTTCTTGGCCTATTCCTAGACAAGAGACTCAACTTCAGCACCCACATACAACCCAGAACTAAGAAAGTCTCTAAAACAGTTGGGATACTCACCAAAATCAGATATTATGTACCTAACTCTGCTCTCATCTCTCTATATTGTGCACTAATCTATCCCTATCTCAACTATGGTATCTGTGCATGGGGTTCAACCACTGCAAACTACCTCAAGTCCATCATCATCGAGCAAAAATCTGCTATCAAAATAATAACAAATTCTACTTTCAGACAACTCTCAGCTCCCTTGTTTAACTCCCTAAACATGCTAAACATAATCTCACTCCACAAATTCTCTTGTGTCAATTACATTTACAAAACCCTGTTCTTAAACGCAAATCCTGCTCTGAAACTTTCCTTGGACAGATGTAATAGGACCCATTATCACCACACCAGAAATAAGTAACCATTTGATATCCCCAGAGTCAAACATAATCTGTGTAAACACTCTATGCAAATAAACGGACCCAGTCTATGGAACTCACTCCCTAATGAATTGAAAAGCTGTCCAACTTTTGTGTCATTCAAAAACAAAACTAAAAAGTACCAAATCTCATCTGCATAGTTTTTTTTTACCTTGTTGCTTTAAAATTGCACTGTATCTATTGCTACCCAATCTCCTTATCTTTATGTACCCAATCCGAACATCTTTACCATCGTGATCATTGCTGTCTTCTTATATGTGCTATCAATCTGCTGTACGGTGTCTGTTAATCTTGTTTAAATTACCAATCAAGTTGACAATGTAATCAACCAGAGCTTTAATAAACCAATGTGCTTTAATATACTTACTATTCTCTCTCATCTCATTTTTTTTTCTTGCAATGTATCTGTTATCATTTTATTAATTCTGCTACAATTTATCTACTTAAAATTATCTTTTAGATTAAGGACCTGCCCGAAACCCTGCGCGTACTAGTGGCTTTACAAGATTGCGAATACTATGCTATGTATTCTCTCTAACCCAATGCACCTTCTTGTATATAAATAAATAAATAAATATATAAATATACATTGACTTGCATTCACTATGTAGTTATATATTTTTCAAGTATTTAAAATGGGTTATGAAAATACACACATTGGTACATTTTTGCAAAGGTATAATACTATATACATATATATATATATATATATATATATATATATATATATATATATATATATATATATATATATATATATATATTAGTATATTTTGGTAGCAGTCTTTCCTGTAGACATATATTATTAAATATGACCGAAAAAGTAAGATTAATAATTCTAACACGAATTTTCTCGATCTTTCGTACATTTCTTTTCACTGTTGGTGGTAATTCAAAAATCAATTCTCCAAAATTCATTTTTATTTCTAGTCTGACACGACACTTGAGCGTGTTTCGTAAAACTTATTACATTTTCAAAAACTTTAGTTTACACATACACAACTGAATAGAACTTACACATCTCCGATTTGTTTATATCTACATTTGAGTGAGGTGGATGGGGTGAGGTGGTATTAATAGGGTATTAATTTCATCAACACAAGACAGAACACGAAACAATGGGTATTGAATGGAAGTGATTGTAGAAAGCCTATTGGTCCATATTTCTTGATGCTTCTATATTGGAGCAGAGTTTTGAGGTGGGTAGAATATAGTTGTGCATTAATTGGCTGTTGATTGCTGGTGTTGACTTTTTAATGTGTAGTGCCTCGCAAACGTCAAGCCGCCTGCTATCGCTGTATCTATCGATGATTTCTGTGTTGTTTACTAGGATTTCTCTGGCGATGGTTTGGTTGTGGGAAGAGATTATATGTTCCTTAATGGAGCCCTGTTGCTTATGCATCGTTAAACGCCTAGAAAGAGATGTTGTTGTCTTGCCTATATACTGTTTTTTTTTTGGAGCTTACAGTCCCCAAGAGGGCATTTGAAGGCATAGACGACGTTGGTCTCTTTTAAAGCGTTCTGCTTTGTGTCTGGAGAGTTTATCATGAGTAGGCTGGCCGTTTTTCTGGTTTTATAGTAAATCGTCAGTTGTATCCTCTGATTTTTGTCTGTAGGGATAACGTTTCTATTAACAATGTCTTTCAGGACCCTTTCCTCCGTTTTATGAGCTGTGGAAAAGACTGCGACTGCCCTGACAGGTACAAGAGGAGTGTTGTTAACTCATATGTCGACCGTACTCTCAGCCACAGCTCAGAATGGAAGCAAGTCGACGAAGAACTCTGTAGGGTAAGGCAGGTCCTAGTCAACAACGGCTTCTCCAATGGTTTCGTCGATTTGCCAGTATTGCCACCTCTGCTATACAGAAAAAAATAGACCCAAGACACACCCTGTGGGTAGTAATGGACCCCCATACCGACACTATGAGGGGTAGTGGACCCCATAATAACACTTTGAGCGGTAGTGGACACTGTACAAACACTATGGGCGGTAGTGGACACTATGCAAACACTATGGGCGGTAGTTGACTTCATAGCGACACTGTGGGCGGTAGTGGACCTTCTGCCGACCCGGTGGGCGGCAGTGGACCCCCTACCATTCCAACCCTGTGGGCGATAGTGGACCCCTACCGACCCTGTGGACGGTAGTGGACGCCCTACCGACCCCTTTGGGCAGTAGTGGACCCCCTACCGACCCTGTGGACCCCATATCGACCCTGAGGACGGTAGTGGACCCCCTAACGACCCTGTGGGCGGCAGTGGACCCCCTTACCAACCCTGTGGGCGGCAGTGGACCCCCTACCAACCCTGTGGGCGGTAGTGGACCCCTACCGACCCTTGGACGGTAGTGGACGCCCTACCGACCCTGTGGGCGGTCGTGGACCCCATACCGACCCTGTGGGTGGCAGTGGACCCCATACCGACCCTGTGGGTGGCAGTGGACCCCATACCAACCCTGTGGGCGGTAGAGAACCCCCTACCGACCCTGTGGGCGGTAGTTGACCCCCTACCAACCCTGTGGGCAGTAGTGTACCCTATATACTAATCCTGTGGGCGATACTGGACCGTATACTCATCCTGTGGGCGGCAATGGACGCCATACACATCCAGTGGGTGTTATTGGACCCCATACTTATTCTGTGGGTGGTTGGAGCCCCATACCCATCCTGTGGGCGATACTGGACCCCATACTCATCCTGTGGGCGGTAATGGACGCCATACTCATCCTGTGGATGGTATTAAACCCCATACCCATCCTGTGGGTGGTTGTGAGCCCCATACCCATCCTGTGGGTGGTAGTGGACGCAATACACATCCAGTGGATGGTATTGGACCCATACTCTTCCTGTGGGTGGAAGTGATCCCCATACCCATCCTGTAGGTGGATGTGACCCCCATACCCATCCTGCGGGTGGTATTGGACCCCTTACCCACCTAACAGGTGGTATTGGACCCTATACCCACCCAATATTTGGTATAGTAGACACCATACCATGCTGTTTGCAGCAGTTTACCCCATAAACATTCCAACGTAACATCGTTTTCTGTTAGCGTTCCTACAAAACATTCTTTAAAAAATTTTAAAGCACAAACTATGGTATAAGATTTTGATTGGTGAAGCACTGTTATTCTATGTAATAATTTATAGTGCTTATTATAATTTACTAAGAACAACTAATATTTCTCAAAACAAAACTACGAGCCTTCAATAGGATATAGCTGATCTGTAATATTATAAGAGCATGGACAATAGAAGGTAAATTTCACAACCCATGTGGGACATGAAACTACAATTTTCATTATAATTGAGCCAATCACGACTATTCTGCTATCTATGTTGATGGACGGGTACTGTGAGACGTAAATTGGTACGTGAGGAAGAGTTTGGGTGTTGGTAAAAAAAAGGTAACTGGGAATATATCACATATATACTAAATCACATTCAACATATTGACTTTAAGCATTAAGTCATATATGTGCAGTCTTGTGTGAGAACGGGTTGGTTAAAAGATGGGTTGACGTAGCAGTTGTTAGCTCTGGCATAACCCCTAACTGCAGTTGTAAAACCCCCTCGTATGTTTTGTGATATGAGATTGTGCAACGTCACATCTGCACTTAACTCCAACGATATTTTGCTACTTTTCAAGAAGCAATCATAGGAGTAGCCCGGAAGGCTATAGTAATGAGTCATTTCTAATGAATAGATATAATTTAGAATTACCCTATGGTGAGTAAAAATGTCAGCCAGTAAACCGACATCACACTTTACAATACAATACAATACAATTTTATTTAGGTAAGGTACATACATACAATAAATTTTTACAAGGATTGGTTGACTTATAGGTATAGCTAGTACATACAATGCCTAAAGCCACTATTACGCAAAGCGTTTCGGGCATGATAAACTTAAATGACAAGCTTAATACTAATTGAGCATAATGAGTAGAATGAAAACAAGAAATGAAAACATAGATGAAAAAGCAGCACAAATACAATTATGTCGACAAACAGCGCTCTTTAAAGAAAAACAGACATTGGTGTACAATAGAAGGGTAAGGTAGGTTACAGGGAATTTATTAGGTATAGCTTCGTTTTTAACTTAAACTGGTTGAGAGAGGTACAGTCTTTAACATGGTTGGGAAGGTCATTCCACATTCTGGGCCCTTGATTTGTAGAGCATTTCTAGTTTGATTAAGTCGTACTCTAGGAATATCAAAACTGTATTTATTTCTGGTGTGGTGCTCATGGGTTCTGTTACAACCTTCTATGAAGCTTTTGAGATCAGGATTGGCATTATAGTTTAGCGTTTTATATATGTATAATACACATGAGAGAATGTGCAGTGACTTAATGTCTAACATATTCAGAGATTTGAGTAGGGGTACCGAGTGATGTCTGGGGCCAGAATTGGATATTGTCCTAATAGCAGCTTTGTGTTGAGTAATTAGAGGACGTAAGTGATTTTGGGTAGTAGAGCCCCAAGCACAAATACCATAGTTGAGATATGGATAGATAAGGGAGTAATAGAGAGTCACCAGGGCAGGGCGTGGTACATAATATCTGATCTTAGAAAGAATGCCCACAGTTTTTGAAACTTTTTTTGATATGTTTAGAATGTGTCCCTGGAAATTCAGCTTGTGGTCAATGAGAATGCCAAGGAATTTGCCATCTAATTTGTTACAAATTTGGGTATTGTTTATTTTGAGATTTATTTGATTAGAGGATTTATTGCCAAACAGAATATAGAAAGTTTTGTCAATGTTAAGGGTGAGTTTGTTGGCAGTTAGCCAAAGATGGACTTTATTTAGCTCAGTATTTACTGTGGCATTTAGAGCAAGGGGATCAGGACTGGAGTAAATGAAGGTTGTGTCGTCAGCAAATAGAATTGGTTTGAGGTGTTGGGAGGCATTTGGAAGGTCATTAATGTAGATGAGAACGAGGAGAGGGCCAAGTATGCTGCCCTGGGGAACACCAATGTTGATGGGTAGGGTGGGAGAAATTGTATTATTCACAGAAACATATTGGAGCCTGTCAGTAAGGTAGGATTTGAGGTATTGTAGAGGGTGTCCTCTGACTCCATAATGATGTAATTTAAGAAGAAGGTTTTGGTGGTTGACAGTATCAAAAGCTTTACGCAGGTCCACAAACAACCCAACAGGGAACTCATTTTTATCAAGAGCTGTATGAATCGAGTTAAGCATACTAATAAGTGCATCGTTAGTGCTTTTTTTGGGTCTGAAGCCATATTGGCAAGGGCTAAGTATATTGAGTTTGGCTAGATATGAGTAAAGCTGCTTATAGATTAGTTTTTCAAAAATTTTTGACAAGTTTGGCAGGATAGATATAGGTCTGTAGTTGTTAACATCTGTGAGATCACCACATTTGTGGACAGGCGTTACTCTCGCTTTTTTTTAGAATATCTGGGAAGGTTTGGAGTTCAAGTGACTTGTTGAAGAGCAAAGCAATAGCAGGGGCTAAAGATCTGGAGGCTTTTTTGTAAATTAAAGTTGGTATCTCCTCAAGGGCACCAGACTTGGTTTTAAGGGAAAGGATTATCTCATTGACGTCAGAAAAACGCCTAATTGACGCCTCATTGACGTTAGAAACGCCTCATTGACGTTAGAAAAACTCTAGAGGAGCTAGAAAAACTCTAGAGGAGCTAGGGGTACAATGGAGTAAGGGAGCATGGCGAGGCTAGGCAACCTAGGTAATAAATGAAATCAAAGAAAAGTTGAATAATAAGCATAGGCAAATTTAAGCTAATGATTATTAACTATAAATAGTTCAGTTATGACTGTAAATAAATAAGGAGATAATCCTTTAATGACCTACATCCTGTCGCCTCCCATACTAATTTAGAATGTCTATATTCTTCCAAAGTGATGGTTGATTTGTTTAGGGAGCTGTAAAACATTTCAATAGGGGGGAGTGTTGCATCATTAAAGCAGCTGATTTTTGTGGCATATTCATAAGGGAAAAACTGCTTACCCCCTGAGAGTAGGTGGTGACTCTCTACGGGTAAACCTTCTATCATTGAGAGAGTGAATGTTAAGGGACTGTCTGAATCAATGTGGGTTTTTGCTAGGGACGAAAGACTGCCGTAATAAAAGCCAGTGAATCAAGAAATTTAAGGTTGCCTATTTCTACCTTAAGATATTTAGTCCCCTGCCTCATGAGGATATTGCTCTTAATATTTGAACCCATGGCAAACTCCCTCAAAATTAAGCCATTGTCATAAGACATATTGTGGGCAATTAGGACTAAACTCTCTAGAGCATTCTTGTGGCGGAAGTTGCAGTAATTACATAGAGCTCCAATATAATTGAGCTTTTCCCTAAGGTGATCATGATGTTGAACCTTGAAATTGGTGGGTGTAAATACCTCCTCACAAAACTGACAGTGAGTCTGTCTCCTAAAATGGACCATATCCTCAAGAGACATGTCTATTTCATATTTGGGTAGGCTGGATCTGATAATTTCCCATTTGGTGGCAACTCGCTCCATGAAATGAGTGACACTGTCCCCCCCAAAATAAGTAAATTTATCAATGACGGAGTGGTTCCTATCAACAATTATATAGCTGTATGCTATAGGCCTATGTATGGCTGTAACAGAACCTAGACAATCCTCAGTGCTTAGGACGCTCTCGAAATCGAAAAAGGCTATGTGGGAAGGGGGGTAACCTTTCCCTGTATTTTTAAAATGAAGGGTGTCCCCCTCCTGGGGATAAATCATTTTCTGCGTGATGTCCCAGGAAACAGAATGGTGAGACAGATCACTAGAATTTTGATATTCAGGAAGACAGCTTCTACAGAAGACTGTCTTTCGCCTGTGGCTGCGGGTAAAGTTCCGTAAAAATTTATTTAAGTCTTTAATAAGACTTACATGAGACTACCCCAATAATAATAATGGAACTATGTCTGAGTACTGTTTGCTACCACGACGACAAAGAGAGACGTGATAGGCACCGTCTGTATGTTTGTGAATTGAATACAAAAAAATGGAGAGTTTATTCCTATTTTCCAATTTAGAGATATCCTCCCATGAGAGAAGGAAAGATAATTGCTCGTATTTGACCATTTTCCTAACCCTAGAGTGAGACTCTACAAGTCTTCCTGTACGTTTCCATTTCCATCCTTGTTGTGACGCCCGAAAAGCGGCAATGTATTGAATAATGCATGTTCCATTGTTACCATTGGGGTTTCGGTTGAAGACCTCATGTCGCCCCCTTAAAAAGGGGGGATAAGGGACATTATCCCCCAAAACTGACCTTACACTACCATTACAGAAAACGATTTTGAAGAAATAAACATTAAATAATATAAAACCACTCCCCTCTGTTTCTGAAAGGAGATCCTCCAGACATGTAATCATATAACCCACCCAGCTATCAACAAGATCACTCACCTCCTCAAGAGTTACCAGCCTAGCAGGAGTCGTTATGAAGTGTTCTCTATAGTCATCATCTTCTGTGAGACGTTGTTTTAAAAGTGTTACCTTCACTTCAAGGAGGATTTTGAATGATGAAGTAAAATTGCCGTGACCCGCCAGAGAATTCATGTAATTCTCTATTTCGTTAGAGAAAAGTTCTCTAAAGTTGCTTAAAAGACCTACAGGATCTGTGGCAAAGGCTGGGGGGATGGAATATTCCATTCTAGTAAAGAGATCCCCCAGGGCCCCCACCCTATTAATTAAGTGAGGGGTGTCTATAACATCCCCACCTTCTGAGGAATTTCCATCACTATCTCGATTGTTGTCAAGGGGTCTAAGACCACTAGGACCTACCTGAGGAATGTCACGACCACCATCACCATCATCACTCATCTCTTCCTTCCCCCCCCATTTGCAAAGGGCTGTCTATCCCCACCATCACCTAAGAGGCTATTGTTATGTTGGGCTTTGGGGTGAAGTTCCTCTCCTACCTGCTCCTAAGATGTCTTTACCTACCTCTAAAGCACCCCAGGAAAAATATAATTATAATAATAATAATAATAATAATAATAATAGTAATAATAATAATAATAATAATAATATTAATAATAATATTAATAATAATAATAATAATAATAATAATAATAATAATAATAATAATAAAAAGCAACACCCCAACACACCCTACTAAACCCCATGACATAACGTCTCAAGAAAGCTTCTTAAGATAATAAAACTAGAGAGAGGGTTTATTCACACACCTTGGGGACATGATTGAAGATGTTCAGAGGTCAAGTGCTCACACAAAGTGACCCCACAACTGCTGCAGGTGAAAGTGGGGTGAGGTTCAAGGTGACGCTGCCGCATATGAGGCATACAAATCCACTCTCTCAGGTAGGCTGGTGATGTTTACCTCCTAAGAAGGAAATAGCATATAATTATACACACTCTCACTCACACACCCCCATTAAGATAGGGGAAACCATCTCAATATTTCTAATTTGAAATATATACGAATAAATAAATAAATAAATAAGGGATTACCTCCACCACAGGTTCTCCTGTGAACTCCACTAGATTGAACGCATACAGCTTCCCCACAACGGAGGCAGCAATAAGTTGTATGCACGAATTGTGGTGATGAGCTCCAACCACAAATGTTGCAAATATCACCTGGATGTGACATTATCCCCCTCACCTAGGAAAAAAAAAATATAAAATAAATAAATATATATTCTCTCACTCAAAACACCCCCTCCCCCCTCTCTTATATATAAATTCTCTCCCACTCAAAACACCCCACTTTCTCTTGTATAAATATATATATATATAAATATAAATATATATATATATATATATATATATATATATATATATATATATATATATATATATATATATATATATATATATAAATATAAATATATATATATATATATATATATATATATATATATATATATATATATATATAAATATAAATATATATATATATATATATATATATATATATATATATATATATATATATATATATATATATATATATATATATATATATATATATATGCAACAATGATCACAAAAACACTGATCCAAGTATGCAGAATAACCACATGTGAAAAATAGAAAATGCTTAACGCGTTTTCAAAGTTTTTGCAATTTGGAGAAATCTAGTGAGATTTCAGCTGATGATATCAATATTTGCAAGGGAATGGTGTACGGGTCTTTACTTAAGGGTACTGTGCCTAATTGTCCAGAGAGGTTTATGCGAGCGTTCAAAACCCTCAAAAAAGATAACTCTCTACATATCACTAAAGCTGATAAGTCCAATGCTGTTGTCATCATGGACAAAGAAGACTATGTCCAAAAAATGAACCAGTTATTGGAGGACAGAGACACTTACTTACCTGTTAATAGTGACCCTATTGAAAGAGTTATTGCTCATTTCAACAAAACTCTTAAAACCGTGCTCAAGAACGATAAGGAGTTGATTCCTAAGTTTTTAAGTCGTTCCCCTTCTCTCCCATATCTATATGGGCTTATTAAAACACACAAACCGAATAATCCTGCAAGACCTATTATTAGTTCTGTTGGATCTGTGGCATATAGACTTTCCAAATGGCTTGTCCAAGTCTTGTCTCCAGTAGTAGATTCCATTTCCAACTCACACATAACAAACAACTTGGACTTGGTTAACAAGTTGTCTAGTTTGAAATTAAATTATGATTTTAAACTTGTTAGTTTTGATGTGACGGCTCTGTTCACAAGGGTTCCTGTTGATGATCTGTTGTCATTCTTACGGGATCTACTCCCAAGGTATAATTTAACTTTGCCTACTAACACCATTATTGAACTTATAAAATTGTGCATTAAAGATAATTATTTCAGCTTTAATGATTCATTTTATAAACAAACATTTGGCATGGCGATGGATAATCCCCTCTCCCCTGTTTTGAGCAATCTGTACATGGAATGTTTCGAAACAAATATCCTTCCCAGGATTTTACCCTCAAATTTGCTTTGGTACAGGTACGTTGACGATATTTTGTGCCTGTGGCCGGTTAATCATGACGAAACTGATTTTCTCAATCAAATTAATTCGCAGGTTCCGTCAATTAAATTCACAATTGAGAACGAAGTGAATGGTGTTCTACCTTTTTTAGACATCATGATTCATAGAATTGGTAGGAGTTTCAAATTCAATGTGTATAGGAAACCTACCAATGTGTGCTCGTATGTACATTTCTATTCAAATCATCATGTTCAGGTCAAGCGGGCAGTTTTTTCTGGTATGTTTCTCAGAGCACTGAGAGTTTGCAGTCCGGAATTTTTCGATGAAGAAATAGCAAATATATTTGAAATTGGGATGAAGTTAAAATACCCAAAATTGATCTTGGATTTTGCGTTTGGTCAAGCAAAAAGGAGTTTCTACAAACAGACTACTAAGTCTAAACCAGAACTGAAAAATTCGTTGGTATTACCATATTCTGAGGGTCTAGTAAATCTTGCCCCAGCCCTGAAGAACCTTAATATTAATCTAGTGTTCAAAAATGATAATACAGTTAAGTCCATGTTAATTAAAAACTCGCCCTCGTCTGTAGCAGGTTGTGTGTATTCCATCCCTTGTAATGAGTGTGCATGTGTTTACATCGGCCAGACAGATAAATCTCTTTCCTCACGTTTAAAACAACATTCATATGCTATTCGTACAGTCCAGCAATCCAGTGCACTGCATTTACTTTCCAGTTTATGTAATCATTCTATCGACTTCACAGGGGCAAAATGTATTGTTAAAAGTAAGGATTTTGTTGAACGAAACGTGATCGAGTCTGCTCTGATCAAACATTGTAAAAACAGCCTTAATGTGAGCCCCGTATGTACAAGTTAGATCCCTATTTAAGCCTCAATATAGCACGTCAAAACAATATAGCAATCATTTAACACGTATGTCACTTGGAGATATTAATAGGAGCTGCCTCGTATGGGCCAATAGGCCTTCTGCAGTATCCTTCTTTCTTATTATTCCTTTCCTCCACTTATTTTTGGTGGTCAGGTGATCTGCCCAGGCGGATATAAAGGTCTGATCAGCAATCTTATCTTCATTCTACTTTGCTCTGACGAAGGCGAATTAGCCAAAAACGCGTTAAGCATTTTCTATTTTTCACATGTGGTTCACATGTGGCCGTTTTTCTGGTTTTATAGTAAATCGTCAGTTGTAACCTCTATATATATATATATATATATATATATATATATATATATATATATATATATATATATATATATATATACATATATATATATATATATATATATATATATATATATATATATATATACATATATATATATATATATTTATATATATATATATATATATATATATATATATATATATATATATATATATATATATAGGGGGGTACCACCACTGGTGTAATTATAGGGACCCACAGCCTCAGAGAAGGGAACACAGAGCACTCAGGGAAAAACTTGACATTTAACTCTGAATACGAAAGAGTGTTCACTTCTCCTACCACCCCCTTTTTTTTTTATTATGATGTACACTTTATTATGCAAGGTTATACAGTTACATATCTGATTTTATACAAAAAATGAACATTAAGAGGACACAAGAAAAAGTTCGCTTCCTAGAGGCTGTAGATTTCCTCGAACTCCTCCGACGCCGGGCAGGAACCGAGGATGCAGCGGGCATTTCCCCTCTGGATCGCGACACTGAGGCGCTGAAAGAGAAAACTTGCTGCTCTAGGGTCTCTTGTGGTGTCAATGAGCTTGGAACCAAGATCCTTAAGAAACCTTCTTGCACTCTCACCCCATGGGCCTAGGGTCTCAGACCCTATTGGAACGAAATTGTACCTTTGATCTAATTGCCTGTACTTGACTGACTTTTGTTTTTCTCTGTGTGTCGCTGCGGCTCCTGCCGTGCCGGCAGAGAGGGTGATGTATGTCGTTGCCAGGGTGGATACGCAAGTATAGTCCCATGCTAACTGCCTGCCACCCTTCCACGGACGCAGTGTGATTCCGTCTGGTCGGCCGGCAAAGCTAACAGAGTCACGGTTCAGTAGGTTGCGGGGCTCTCTCTCCGCTGGACACTGAGCAGAGGCAAGGCTTCTTTTAATGATGTCGTTGACTTCGTCGTGTCTAGTGTGCCAACCACCCGATTTTCCACAGTGCAGGCCATGCAATCCATATTCGTCAGCATCTGCCTCGCCGCAAATACACCTGTGAACAGTGTGGATAGGGGCAGCAAGGCGGAGAGCGACTGCAATACGGAGCTCCTGCGGATCAAGACGTGTGCCTGTCGCAGACATAGGGACTGCCAGAAGGAAGTCCCCTGCATGGGGAGCCTGCACAGCTGTGAGGCGTGCACGATCACTGGGGGTTGTTGCTGCCTCCAGCAAAGCTGTGGCTTCTTTGTCTACAATGGGGCTGTCCCAACTGGATTGTTTCTTGGCTTTCGGCATGGCTGGTCTGAGTGCTGGGTCTGTCATGGCACTCCATTTCGTGTCACATTCCGTGTAGTGGGGGTCCTGTATCCCCGCTACATCACTCAGGGTGTCAGGTAGAATTTCCTTAACCAGGTCATCTGATGCTGAGGAGGAAGACAGGAAGGCTGGGACTGCAATTTGGGTGGCGGTGCGGACACCCAAGCCACCGAGCCTGACAGGAAGAGTGGCTTGTTTCCACTGGCATTCGTTGAGAGAGAGGTTAACAACTTTTTCCAGCATGGTCTTCAGTAGGAGGTCATACTCGTCAAGCTTTGGGTTATTGTAAGATGGGGCGCACCTCAGAAAGTAGGTTAGCCTCGGAAGGGATAGGCATTTGGTGAGGAGATAAAAAGCATCGTGGGCATCGATGTCACCTATTCTGTCTTCCATCCTCCTAAGGTCTGCGATTTTCTTGTCGAGGATCTCCTCAATGGCGTTAGACCCGAGGGGAGCTCCAAGGAGGGTGCTGTTCTCGGCCCTAATGACATGGGCTCCAGGCAAGGCAGACCTTATTCTAGCTACGATGTCTGGGTTGGAGGAGACTACTTCACACTTGGAAGGGTTCAGGACGAGACCCAGGCTTACTTCTTGCTCCCTTATTTTCCTGATATCTGACAAGAGGTGGTCTACGGTGCCAGCTATAGTGCCATCATCCAAAAACCAGATGTTGAACTCGCTGGACAAGCTTTCGGTGATTTCTTTTAAGACTAAGCAGAAAAGAAGGGGAGCAAGAGGATCACCTTGCTGAACACCTTCACATGATCTGATTTCATGTTCACCAAAGAGCAGTTTTGACTCGCCACTGTAGCACGATAGTATGAACGGGTAGAGGGGCCGGAAATGGCGATGTACGGCACAAAGTACTGCATCTCTTCTTACCATGTTGAAGGCATTCTTAAAGTCCAGTTTGAGCAGGGCCTTTTCATCAGAAATGTTTGTGATGTATGCTCGTGCTGCATGAGCAGCCGCTTCACAGCCTTGGGGGATTCCAAATCCTAGCTGGATTGGTTTCAGCAATTCAGCCGCTTGCTGGCTGACTACCCTCGTAGCAGCCTTGGCAATCAGGCGTCGGAGAGTGTTGCCAACAGCGATTGGCCTGATTCCTTCGTCCTTCTTTTTGAGAGCACAGAGGGAGGCACCAAAAAAGAGAGGCCTGATGACCTCAGGTATCTCACCAGCCAGACACATGTTGACGAACCTTGTGAGTTCCATAAGAAGATCTTGTGCAGCATCACCAACCGCAGGATTTAACATTTGCTTGATATGTTGAGGTTTTAACCCTGTAAAGCCGCCTGCTGACCCAGGTGGAAAAGAAAGGGCTGCTTTGTAGACCTCAGATTCACCAACTGTTAATGGGTCTGAAATGGTGTCGGCTGATGGCGGAACGATGTTGTCGCCTTGAGGGGCTCTGGGTGGGTGCTTGCTTTGCAGGGCCCGTGCTGTGGCTGAGTTTCGAGGAGCAATTTTCTCGTCACTGGTGAGGACTCTAATAGCACTTGCGGTATTTCCCTCTTCAATTTTCTTGGTGATTTGTGCTCTGATTTTGTACGTTTCCGGTATGTTGTTGTTACCATTTCTGCGGTGGGTGTGTTTTGCTCGGAGAGGCAGGCGAACTAGGTTGTCCCCCCTTGGGTATTCATTTATCGCCCTCAGGACCGAGGAAGCAAGTGATTTGTCCCTCCTTGGAGGGACGGTGAGGCATACATTGCCAAACAGAAGGACATTATGCCACGCTTGAATGTTTTCCGGTGCATCATTGACCCTTTTCAGAAGATTACAAAGTTTGGCTGCTGCATTTGGGCGGGCTGCTTTTGGGATGTGTGGTAATGTTCTAGCAGACGTCGCTATGATCGCTTGGGTGAGGTTCTCAGATGAGATTAGGTTAATGGGAGTCTCTTCCCTAACTGTTAATGGCAGCTGGCCATTGCTTCCCTTCGGAAGCTGGTGGGAACCACTGCATCTTTCCTCGTTGAAGGTGTGAAAGCGGATAACACCACCGATGGAGTTTATGGCGGTGTTTTTGTTGCATACTCGGCAAAAACCTCTTTTAGGAGCAGTTGTTGGCACCTCAAGGCTTGTGGAGTCCTGCCCGACCGCTGGGACCCCTTCCATTTCAACTCGGTTGGCCGAGTTAAACTGTGCATTATTCTATAGAGGGGGGCAAACACACTGGGTCATGGCCAAGCAACTGGGTGTGGAGCCAACAACTGGGTGTGGAGCCAGCAACTGGGTGTGGAGGCATCAACTGGGTGTGGAGCCAGCAACTGGGTGTGGAGGCGTCAACTGGGTGTGGAGCCAGCAACTGGGTGTGGAGCCAGCAACTGGGTGTGGAGGCCGCGGCTGGGTGTGGAGGCATCAACTGGGTGTGGAGGCATCAGCTGGGTGTGGCGGCATCAGCTGGGTGTGGAGGCCGCGGCCGGGTGTGGAGGCATCAGCTGGGTGTGGAGGCCGCGGCTGGGTGTGGAGGCATCAGCTGGGTGTGGAGGCCGCGGCTGGGTGTGGCGGCATCATATCAGCTGGGTGTGGAGGCCGCGGCTGGGTGTGGAGGCATCAGCTGGGTGTGGAGGCCGCGGCTGGGTGTGGAGGCCGCGGCTGGGTGTGGAGGCCGGTGGGGCGAGGGTCAGCTCAGGTAGTGAGGTGCGGGGGGGGGATGGGGTCGG
>NC_091156.1:43087235-43089735 GCF_040958095.1 Procambarus clarkii | reverse complement strand
TAAGCTGGACACGAGTTCTCTCACATTGACAGTGGCTTGACGAAAATTGCAGACTGACCCCTCACTCATCTGGTGCCTTCGGGAGGTAGAGATGTTTGAGATATATATATCTCGAACTATCTACTTCTTTTGTAAGGTCTGATGGCGTAGTGGGTTAAAGCATACTAGTTATGCCAGCTACTGGAAGGTAGTTGTGCTTTCTGGGTTCGAGTCCCACTGGTGGGTGTTGTCCAAAGATTGTTTATCTTCACTTGTGGTTTATGCAAGTATAGGCTTATAAGCTGGACACGAGTTCTCTCACATTGACAGTGGCTTGACGAAAATTGCAGACTGACCCCTCACTCATCTGGTGCCTTCGGGAGGTAGAGATGTTTGAGATATATATATCTCGAACTATCTACTTCTTTTGTAAGGTCTGATGGCGTAGTGGGTTAAAGCATACTAGTTATGCCAGCTACTGGAAGGTAGTTGTGCTTTCTGGGTTCGAGTCCCACTGGTGGGTGTTGTCCAAAGATTGTTTATCTTCACTTGTGGTTTATGCAAGTATAGGCTTATAAGCTGGACACGAGTTCTCTCACATTGACAGTGGCTTGATGAAAATTGCAGACTGACCCCTCACTCATCTGGTGCCTTCGGGAGGTAGAGATGTTTGAGATATATATATCTCGAACTATCTACTTCTTTTGTAAGGTCTGATGGCGTAGTGGGTTAAAGCATACTAGTTATGCCAGCTACTGGAAGGTAGTTGTGCTTTCTGGGTTCGAGTCCCACTGGTGGGTGTTGTCCAAAGATTGTTTATCTTCACTTGTGGTTTATGCAAGTATAGGCTTATAAGCTGGACACGAGTTCTCTCACATTGACAGTGGCTTGACGAAAATTGCAGACTGACCCCTCACTCATCTGGTGCCTTCGGGAGGTAGAGATGTTTGAGATATATATATCTCGAACTATCTACTTCTTTTGTAAGGTCTGATGGCGTAGTGGGTTAAAGCATACTAGTTATGCCAGCTACTGGAAGGTAGTTGTGCTTTCTGGGTTCGAGTCCCACTGGTGGGTGTTGTCCAAAGATTGTTTATCTTCACTTGTGGTTTATGCAAGTATAGGCTTATAAGCTGGACACGAGTTCTCTCACATTGACAGTGGCTTGACGAAAATTGCAGACTGACCCCTCACTCATCTGGTGCCTTCGGGAGGTAGAGATGTTTGAGATATATATATCTCGAACTATCTACTTCTTTTGTAAGGTCTGATGGCGTAGTGGGTTAAAGCATACTAGTTATGCCAGCTACTGGAAGGTAGTTGTGCTTTCTGGGTTCGAGTCCCACTGGTGGGTGTTGTCCAAAGATTGTTTATCTTCACTTGTGGTTTATGCAAGTATAGGCTTATAAGCTGGACACGAGTTCTCTCACATTGACAGTGGCTTGACGAAAATTGCAGACTGACCCCTCACTCATCTGGTGCCTTCGGGAGGTAGAGATGTTTGAGATATATATATCTCGAACTATCTACTTCTTTTGTAAGGTCTGATGGCGTAGTGGGTTAAAGCATACTAGTTATGCCAGCTACTGGAAGGTAGTTGTGCTTTCTGGGTTCGAGTCCCACTGGTGGGTGTTGTCCAAAGATTGTTTATCTTCACTTGTGGTTTATGCAAGTATAGGCTTATAAGCTGGACACGAGTTCTCTCACATTGACAGTGGCTTGACGAAAATTGCAGACTGACCCCTCACTCATCTGGTGCCTTCGGGAGGTAGAGATGTTTGAGATATATATATCTCGAACTATCTACTTCTTTTGTAAGGTCTGATGGCGTAGTGGGTTAAAGCATACTAGTTATGCCAGCTACTGGAAGGTAGTTGTGCTTTCTGGGTTCGAGTCCCACTGGTGGGTGTTGTCCAAAGATTGTTTATCTTCACTTGTGGTTTATGCAAGTATAGGCTTATAAGCTGGACACGAGTTCTCTCACATTGACAGTGGCTTGACGAAAATTGCAGACTGACCCCTCACTCATCTGGTGCCTTCGGGAGGTAGAGATGTTTGAGATATATATATCTCGAACTATCTACTTCTTTTGTAAGGTCTGATGGCGTAGTGGGTTAAAGCATACTAGTTATGCCAGCTACTGGAAGGTAGTTGTGCTTTCTGGGTTCGAGTCCCACTGGTGGGTGTTGTCCAAAGATTGTTTATCTTCACTTGTGGTTTATGCAAGTATAGGCTTATAAGCTGGACACGAGTTCTCTCACATTGACAGTGGCTTGACGAAAATTGCAGACTGACCCCTCACTCATCTGGTGCCTTCGGGAGGTAGAGATGTTTGAGATATATATATCTCGAACTATCTACTTCTTTTGTAAGGTCTGATGGCGTAGTGGGTTAAAGCATACTAGTTATGCCAGCTACTGGAAGGTAGTTGTGCTTTCTGGGTTCGAGTCCCACTGGTGGGTGTTGTCCAAAGATTGTTTATCTTCACTTGTGGTTTATGCAAGTATAGGCTTATAAGCTG
>NC_091156.1:43029735-43084735 GCF_040958095.1 Procambarus clarkii | reverse complement strand
TATATATATATATATATGACCGAAAAAGTAAGATTAATAATTCTAACACGAATTTTCTCAATCTTTCGTACATTTCTTTTCACTGTTGGTGGTAATTCAAAAATCAATTATCCAAAATTCATTTTTATTTCTAGTCTGACGCGACACTTGAGCGCATTTCGTAAAACTTTTTACATTTTCAAAGACTTTAGTTTAAACATACATACACAACTGAATAGAACTTACACATCTCCGATTTGTTTATATCTACATTTGAGTGAGGTGGATGGGGTGAGGTGGTATTTAATAAGGTATTAATTTCATCGACACAAGGCAGAACATGAAACAATGGGTATTGAATAGAAGTGATTGTAGAAATCCTATTGGTCCATATTTCTTGATGCTTCTATATTGGAGCGGAGTCTTGAGGTGGGTAGAATATAGTTGTGCATTAATTGGCTGTTGATTGCTGGTGTTGACTTCTTGATGTGTAGTGCCTCGCAAACGTCAAGCCGCCTGCTATCGCTGTATCTATCGATGATTTCTGTGTTGTTTACTAGGATTTCTCTGGCGATGGTTTGATTGTGGGAAGAGATTATATGTTTCTTAATGGAGCCCTGTTGCTTATGCATCGTTAAACGCCTAGAAAGAGATGTTGTTGTCTTGCCTATATACTGGGTTTTTTGGAGCTTACAGTCCCCAAGAGGGCATTTGAAGGCATAGACGACGTTGGTCTCTTTTAAAGCGTTCTGTTTTGTGTCTGGAGAGTTTCTCATGAGTAGGCTGGCCGTTTTTCTGGTTTTATAGTAAATCGTCAGTTGTAACCTCTGATTTTTGTCTGTAGGGATAACGTTTCTATTAACAATATCTTCCAGGACCCTTTCCTCCGTACGAAAGATGAGAAAATTCGTGTTAAAATTATTAATCTTACTTTTTCGGTCATATTTAATAATATATGTCTAAAGGATGACTGCTACCAAAATATACTAACATATATATATATATATATATATATATATATATATATATATATATATATATATATACATATATATATATATATATATATATATATATATATATATATATATATATATATATATATATATATGTTTCATTGAATATGACCGCATATTCTGTATTTATTATTTTCTGGTTTAGGGCTTATATCCCTCTAACTATTTTCTTAGCATCAGGGCTTATTTGAAATAGGAGTTCTCCAAAACTCATTTTCGTACTTTTAAGGTGAAGAAAAGAAGTGATTTACTATAGAGTGTATTACACTTATTTGTATAATTTGCACGACGTTTCGAACCTCCATGGTTCATTCTCAAGTGAACAGATCTTACAATACTAGTTGATTTTATACCCGCATTAGGTCAGGTGATAATATAATGAAGGTGAAAACATGGGGGGATACATAAGGGATAAACATAGGGGCTGCAGAAGGCTTATTGGCCCATACGAGGCATCTCCTATCTAAACACAAAGATTAATCCAGTGTAATTGGCCTGTTATGTTGGACATTGTCTTCTGTGTTGGCATCGATATGTTCTTGTCTTGTCCTTACTCTCATGGTGGGTAGAGTAAATAGTTCCGTGATTTGGGTGTTCATGGTAGGCCGCTCTATTCTTATGACTATTTACTCTACCCACCATGAGAGTAAGGACAAGACAAGAACATATCGATGCCAACACAGAAGACAATGTCCAACATAACAGGCCAATTACACTGGATTAATCTTTGTGTTTAGATAGGAGATGCCTCGTATGGGCCAATAAGCCTTCTGCAGCCCCTATGTTTATCCCTTATGTATCCCCCCATGTTTTCACCTTCATTATATTATCACCTGACCTAATGCGGGTATAAAATCAACTAGTATTGTAAGATCTGTTCACTTGAGAATGAACCATGGAGGTTCGAAACGTCGTGCAAATTATACAAATAAGTGTAATACACTCTATAGTAAATCACTTCTTTTCTTCACCTTAAAAGTACGAAAATGAGTTTTGGAGAACTCCTATTTCAAATAAGCCCTGATGCTAAGAAAATAGTTAGAGGGATAGAAGCCCTAAACCAGAAAATAATAAATACAGAATATGCGGTCATATTCAATGAAACATGTTTGAAAGAAAACCTGCTGCCAGTATACACCAATATATATATATATATATATATATATATATATATATATATATATATATATATATATATATATATATATATATATATATATATATATATATATATATATATATATATATATATATATATATATATATATATATATATATATATATATATATGTTTCATTGAATATGACCGCATATTCTGTATTTATTATTTTCTGGTTTAGGGCTTCTATCCCTCTAACTATTTTCTTAGCATCAGGGCTTAATTGAAATAGGAGTTCTCCAAAACTCATTTTCGTACTTTTAAGGTGAAGAAAAGTGATTTACTATAGAGTGTATTACACTTATTTGTATAATTTGCACGACGTTTCGAACCTCCATGGTTCATTCTCAAGTGAACAGATCTTACAATATTAGTTGATTTTATACCCGCATTAGGTCAGGTGATAATACAATGAAGGTGAAAACATGGGGGGATACATAAGGGATAAACATAGGGGCTGCAGAAGGCTTATTGGCCCATACGAGGCATCTCCTATCTAAACACAAAGATTAATCCAGTGTATTTGGCCTGTTATGTTGGACATTGTCTTCTGTGTTGGCATCGATGTGTTCTTGTCTTGTCCTTACTCTCATGGTGGGTAGAGTAAATAGTTCCGTGATTTGGGTGTTCATGGTAGGTCGCTCTATTCTTATGTGAATTGCCTCAAGAATTTGTAATCTTCTTGAATCTTGGGTTTTGTCTATTATGCAAGTATTCTTGTTCAACATTTCTCTTGTTAGAGTAATGTCATGGGCTTGTCTCATGTGATTCCTAGGGGCACCAGATTGAAGATGGCATGTCAAACGCCTCGTCAGCTTGGTCGACGTCATACCTATGTACTTACATTGAAGGTTACATCCTTCGTGGGGGCAAGTGTACATGTATACAACGCTTGACTGCTGTAGAGGGTTCTCCGTCGGCTTCGGGCTGTTTTTGATAAGGAGTTCGGAAGTCTTCTTGGTTTTGTAGAATATTATCAGGTTTATGTTTTGGTTAGGAGTAGTGCTTTTTACTCCTTTACGGATTATTTCTTTCATTATTCTTTCCTCTTTTATATGTTCACTGTGCATGGTTGATTTGTAATATAATTTTATTGGGGGTGTTGTGGTTTCTGTTCTAGGTTCTGAATTATACCAACGGTCCAAGTGTCTTCTTATAGCAGCGTTTATTTCCGCGTTGCTATATCCGTTGTTCACCAATACCTGAGTTACTCTTTCAAACTCTCTACTCACGTTGCTCCATTCAGAGCAGTGGGTAAGCGCTCGACGAATATAAGCATTGAGAACACTGGCTTTGTATCTTTGGGGGCACTCACTTCTACCGTTCAGGCATAATCCTATGTTGGTGGGCTTGGTATATACGTTGGTGCTTAAAGAGGTTCCTGTTTTTGTTATTAGTACATCCAAGAATGGCAGACTGTTATTTTCACTATTTTCATGTGTAAATCGGAGTACTGACTCTCTCTCTAGGTGTCTTTTTAGGTCAATTAGTTCATCCGAGTCTGTTCATGAATACATGAACAAAATTAGCGACATCCTAAGTGACGACTCCAAATTTCAACGAATCACGAGGAACCCCGTAGAAGACCTTAAGCGGAAAGTAAACAAAACAATTACAGCAATCAACGCAAAGAAAGGTAGTGTGCATTTCAATAAACTTCAAGGCGACTATGGCTTAGGATATGCCTACGGCAATGTTAAGACGCATAAACCAGGTAACCCACTACGCCCTATAATCAGCCAAATACCAACCCCAACTTATCACCTGGCAAAGAAACTCAATGAACTCCTAACTCCATACACTCCAAGTAAGTTTAGTCTACAATCATCAGCAGATTTCCTAGAATTGATCAAATCTACCCAGCCCGATGGAATCATCGCTTCCCTGGACGTTGAATCCCTTTTTACCAACGTCCCAGTCGACACAACCATAGGAATGATACTGGACAGAGTATACAGAGACGAGAGCACCCCCAAATTAGACATTCCTGAGCCACACTTGAAAAGTCTTCTCGAAGCATGTACAAAGGAAGCCCCTTTCATCAGTCCACAAGGAGACATGTATTTACAAATAGACGGAGTAGCAATGGGCTCCCCCTTAGGAGTTTTATTTGCTAATTTTTATATGGGAACCATCGAAGACAGGGTCTTCAGTAGCAGACAAAAACCAACTGTATACTGCCGTTATGTAGATGACATATTCGTAATAGTAAAAGACTCAGATGAACTAATTGACCTAAAAAGACACCTAGAGAGAGAGTCAGTACTCCGATTTACACATGAAAATAGTGAAAATAACAGTCTGCCATTCTTGGATGTACTAATAACAAAAACAGGAACCTCTTTAAGCACCAACGTATATACCAAGCCCACCAACATAGGATTATGCCTGAACGGTAGAAGTGAGTGCCCCCAAAGATACAAAGCCAGTGTTCTCAATGCTTATATTCGTCGAGCGCTTACCCACTGCTCTGAATGGAGCAACGTGAGTAGAGAGTTTGAAAGAGTAACTCAGGTATTGGTGAACAACGGATATAGCAACGCGGAAATAAACGCTGCTATAAGAAGACACTTGGACCGTTGGTATAATTCAGAACCTAGAACAGAAACCACAACACCCCCAATAAAATTATATTACAAATCAACCATGCACAGTGAACATATAAAAGAGGAAAGAATAATGAAAGAAATAATCCGTAAAGGAGTAAAAAGCACTACTCCTAACCAAAACATAAACCTGATAATATTCTACAAAACCAAGAAGACTTCCGAACTCCTTATCAAAAACAGCCCGAAACCAACGGAGAACCCTCTACAGCAGTCAAGCGTTGTATACATGTACACTTGCCCCCACGAAGGATGTAACCTTCAATGTAAGTACATAGGTATGACGTCGACCAAGCTGACGAGGCGTTTGACATGCTATCTTCAATCTGGTGCCCCTAGGAATCACATGAGACAAGCCCATGACATTACTCTAACAAGAGAAATGTTGAACAAGAATACTTGCATAATAGACAAAACCCAAGATTCAAGAAGATTACAAATTCTTGAGGCAATTCACATAAGAATAGAGCGACCTACCATGAACACCCAAATCACGGAACTATTTACTCTACCCACCATGAGAGTAAGGACAAGACAAGAACACATCGATGCCAACACAGAAGACAATGTCCAACATAACAGGCCAAATACACTGGATTAATCTTTGTGTTTAGATAGGAGATGCCTCGTATGGGCCAATAAGCCTTCTGCAGCCCCTATGTTTATCCCTTATGTATCCCCCCATGTTTTCACCTTCATTGTATTATCACCTGACCTAATGCGGGTATAAAATCAACTAGTATTGTAAGATCTGTTCACTTGAGAATGAACCATGGAGGTTCGAAACGTCGTGCAAATTATACAAATAAGTGTAATACACTCTATAGTAAATCACTTTTCTTCACCTTAAAAGTACGAAAATGAGTTTTGGAGAACTCCTATTTCAATTAAGCCCTGATGCTAAGAAAATAGTTAGAGGGATAGAAGCCCTAAACCAGAAAATAATAAATACAGAATATGCGGTCATATTCAATGAAACATGTTTGAAAGAAAACCTGCTGCCAGTATACACCAATATATATATATATATATATATATATATATATATATATATATATGTATATATATATATATATATATATATATATATATATATCTATATATATCTATATATATATATATATATATATATATATATATATATATATATATATATATATATATATATATATATATCTATATATATCTATATATATCTATATATATATATATGTCGTACCTAATAGTCAGAACTCACTTTTCAGCCTACTATGCAAGGCCTGATTTGCCTAATAAGCCAAGTTTTCATGAATTTATTGTTTTTCGACTACCTAACCTACCTAACCTAACCTAACCTAAGTTTTTCGGCTACCTAACCTAACCTAACCTATAAAGATAGGTTAGGTTAGGTTAGGTAGGGTTGGTTAGGTTCGGTCATATATCTACGTTAATTTTACCTCAAATAAAAAAAATTGACCTCATACATAATGAAATGGGTAGTTTTATCTTTTCATAAGAAAAAAATTAGAGAAAATATATTAATTCAGGAAAACTTGGCTTATTAGGCAAATCGGGCCTTGCATAGTAGGCTGAAAAGTGCGTTCTGGCTACTAGGTACGACATATATATATATATATATATATATATATATATATATATATATATATATATATATATATATATATATATATATATATATATATATATATATATATATATATATATATATGTTCTTTTCCTTAGTGTAGACTGCAGTGTGGAAACCTCCGCTCTTTGCCATGACTGTTACATCTAGAAAGGGCAGCTTCCCATCCTTTTCCATCTCGTAAGTGAAATGCAGCACGGAACTCTGCTCAAATGCCTCCTTCAACTCCTGCAGATGTCTGGCATCAGGTACCTGTGTAAAAATGTCGTCAACATACCTGCAGTATATAGCCGGTTTCAAGTTCATTTCGACTAAGACTTTTTGCTCGATGGTACCCATGTAGAAGTTTGCAAACAGGACACCTAGGGGAGAACCCATGGCGACCCCATCTACTTGCTGATACATGTGCCCATCCGGGCTCAAGAAGGGTGCCTCTTTAGTACAAGCTTGGAGTAGTTTCCTCAGAATGTTTTCTGGTATGTGAAGAGGAGTGCAGGCCGGATCACGATACACTCTGTCGGCTATCATTCCGATTGTCTCGTTCACAGGTACGTTGGTAAACAGTGATTCTATGTCCAACGAGGCTCTTATCCCTGTGGCCCGTGTGCCCTGCAGTAAGTCAACAAAGTCCTTTGGAGACTTCAGGCTGAAGGCGCAAGGGACATAAGGAGTCAGCAGGCCGTTGAGTCGCTTCGCTAGTCTGTATGTGGGTGTGGGTATCTGGCTGATGATTGGCCTAAGTGGGTTTCCAGGCTTGTGTGTCTTGACATTTCCATACGCATATCCAGGTTTATATTCCCCAATAATCTTTGGCAGGTGGAGTCCGGATTTCTTGGCATTCACAGTGATTATTACTGATCGAATGATTTTCGATCATTACTGATCGAAACTGTGAATGCCTAGAAATCCGGACTCCACCTGCCAAAGATTATTGGGGAATACATATATATATATATATATATATATATATATATATATATATATATATATATATATATATATATATATATATATATATATATATATATATATATATATATATATATATATATATATATATATATATATATATATATATATATATATATATATATATATATATATATATATACCCCAAATATGAAATAGATATTAATTTACTTACATATTAGTCTAGACGGGAGATGGAGAGTGTAAGGTTTCAACACTAACTATATAACTACGAGGGGGGGGGCCTCGTAGCCTGGTGGATAGCGCGCAGGACTCGTAATTCTGTGGCGCGGGTTCGATTCCCGCACGAGGCAGAAACAAATGGGCAAAGTTTCTTTCACCCTGAATGCCCCTGTTACCTAGCAGTAAATAGGTACCTGGGAGTTAGTCAGCTGTCACGGGGTGCTTCCTGGGGGTGGAGGCCTGGTCGAGGACCGGGCCGCGGGGACACTAAAGCCCCGAAATCATCTCAAGATAATATGACGAAGGAGGGGCGTGTGGTGTCCTTATATTTGATGATCAAGTGGGGGGCGGTGTTGCCACATACAACACCTCTCAGCCCCTCCCTCCATCGTGTAAAAGAGAAGGGTTAGGGTTGATATGGCAACTTTTTTTCTCGTCTGGCGGTCATCTCTATGGGAGTTAAAGAAAAAACCTAGGTAGGCTGTCTATGGTCTGAGGAGGGTGGCGCTACTTGGAGAGTGAATACACAATGCATGCAACATCTCACAGCTCCTGTGTGAAAGAGAAGGATTAGACTTGCTATAGAGAACTTTTTTTTTCTCTCGTCTGGAGGTCATCTCAATGGGAGTCCCCCCAAAAACCAGGTAGGACCGTCTTTGTCATGAGGAGGGTGGCGCTCCTTGGGGAGTGAATACATGCTCACCCACACTCGCACACACACACACACACTCACTCACACACACACACACTCACACTCACTCACACACTCTCATATATATATATATATATATATATATATATATATATATATATATATATATATATATATATATATATATATATATATGTGGCTGTCCCATAGGTAATTGGACCATTTATGAGGAAAATATAGAGGAGTGTACTTCTGCCACAGACGACCAACTTAATATTTTTCATCAACCAGCAAGAATATTTGTAGCTGGATTAAGCAATTCTGGGAAAACTAGTCTGGTGGTAAATTTGTGTGTTAAATACCACAGGAAATTCTCAAAAATTATAGTATCAACTGCAAATAATACTGAACATCCTCTTTCAAACAACCCCATTTTTCAAAACAAGGTTACTCTCTCCCAAGGGCTTATTAACCCTTTAGAGTATAAGAATCCTTTTTCAAATGAGTCAGTTTTGTATATAATTGATGACTTATACCTAGAAGCCATTCAGAGTCCAATTATAGCCAATATCTTCACCCGAGGGAGACACGATAATATTTCTGTAATTCTAATTAGTCAAAATTTGTTTCCCCAGGGGAAATATGCTAGGACAGTAACTCTGAATTTTACCCATTATATATTAATGAAGCAGAGAGACGTAACCCAACTTGAAATTTTAAGTGGTCAGTTATAAGGGCGGAATACTATTAATAATTTCGTCGAAATATACCGACGGGCAATATCCCAGAGCGAGCATGGCTATTTATTGGTCGATCTGACAGTTCCTGAGACATTACAACTACGAATGGGGATTGTCAATGAAGACCAGTGTGAAATTGTTTATCAAATGTGAACAAAACAAAAATGCCTTTAATGACGCAGAAACGGTCAATTCTTACCTTCATCTATAATGACATTTCTAGCTTGGCTAGTTTCACAGGATCAATTCAAAAATTGTATAAGGCCGCAAGACTTAAAGACACCAGCATCAGTATTGCAGATGTGATGGAATTTCTCCGTGGGGAACGATCTTACACCATACATAGAAGAAATTTAGTTATGTTTCCTTGGCGGAAAATATTAGCTCCTAAGCCCCGCACCATAATTGCCTGTGATTTGGGAGACTTTTGTAGTTTACAAAAATACAATAGTGGTGTTAAATATATTTTGATTTGTGTTGATGTTTATTCTCACCTAATGCAGACTCAAACTTTAAAAACAAAAAATTCAATGGATGTGGTACCTGCTCTAAAGAAGATTTTAGAGGAAACCTCTCAGTTTCACAGGGTAAGACGAATATTTACCGACCGAGGTAGAGAATTTTACAACAGGAGAGTTCAAAATTATTTGAATAAGAAAAATATTAAATTATATAGTGTATTTTCGGAAATGAAATCTAGTATAGTGGAGCGAGCCATCAAAACTTTAAAACATAAACTGTATCATTATATGACCCAAGCTAATTCTTTACAATACATTCACATCCTTCCAAAAGTTTTGAATGTATACAACCACACTTTCCACAGAATACTAAAAAATACTCCACATGCCATTCATAAGTTGCAAAACATTGAAGATATATGAAGACAGTTTAAGGTCATGTATTTAAACAATGACCACCCCATAACTCCCATCAATCCACAACTGCAGGTTGGGCAGTATGTACGACTAGCAAAGCGAAGGAATATATTTTACAAGGGCTTTTGGCCCTAAAATACAGAAGAAATATTTCAAGTGTCTCATATCGATAGAACACAACCAATCCCAACCAATAAAATCAAAGATTTAACCAATGAGCCGATCAGTGGTATGTTTTATGAGCAAGAATTGATTCCAACATCCCTTTCAGACTATTTTCCCATAACGATATTCCAGTCTAGGAAGACATCGAAAGGACACAGAGAATATTTCGTCAAGTGGAGAGGGTACCCAGATTCTAGCAATTGCTGGATTAAAGCTCAAGACATCGTCAAATTAAAAAAAAATGACAGTTCATCAGGACTCTCTCGTAGAGAAACACCATCAACTGTTATTTTTATTAAACAATTTATCACCCAAGAAGCGGAATAAACTAATCAAGGCTTTAAAACGACAGGAAATTGATTCAATTTGTGAAATTTTTGCCAATTTTCTGAAACGAAACATCCCAGTTCAACCTCAGATAATTAATGGACTATAGAGGTATCAGAATGACATTCGTTCTGTAGCACGTAAGAAAACCACTGTACAAAAAGAAAAACATTTTAACCTCTAGGAGAGGTGGCGCCATATTGGCAGCTCTGTTATCTTTGGCTGTATCATTAATTTCCTCTCTAATAAAGTAATTACGTAAGAAGAGAAAAAATTGGTGAAAGAATGTTGCCTAGTACCACGACTCGTCGCTGAAAAATATTAATTTAGTAAAAACGAGAGTACTCCATCACCTCTTAATGAGGTGGCTCCACCCTCTTCCACCAGTGGTAGAAGTGGAAATAAGTCCTTCTCTTTAAAAAACGAAAGAAAATGGGGCAATTCGGCTAATAATGTTGGTGGTAGCTGTAAGCACCTTGGCTGTGACTCTAGCGGTGGTGATGATGGTGTGGGGGAAATGGACACTCCCCCCACACCCCCAGCAGCAACAACGACTTGTGGACGGTGTTGCCACGGTAGCTCCTTTGAACGTTATAGCCCTACCAGATGGGAGGGACTGGTCAGACAACCTTTAAAAGATATTGCCCGCCGCCCCGCAGCGCCCGCCGCCGCGCAGATGCCCGCCACCGCAGGGTTCTTTCAACAAAAACCGCTGGACAGGTGCGAGTATCGCCCTTTAAAAAAACAAATAAAAAAAGGATACATTCCATTCTACAGCCTGAGATGCGGCTAGCTGTTGCTGGGCCCACTCACCATAAAGCCACCACCACCACACCCCAAAACCCAAGTTTGGACAACTTAATAAATGTGTATTTTAAAATAGGGGAAATTCCTCACGTCAAAACATTATTGGTCATGTTTGAACAAAACAGTCAACAGGTGGTATAGGATAGTCGCGGGAATTTATTAAAGCCTGTGCAAAATTTAAATATTTTAGATATAATTAAAACTTTAGCCTTTACTAAAGGACAATTTAGGACACCTGACAAGGCAGATGTAAGGATTTTACTGAAGGTGGCCGGTGTAGACCCATCCTTTATATGTAATTCTCGCGCCAGATCACAGTTAAAAGGGGGTAGGGGTATCCATAGGAGGCCCCATTGGGAACTGTATTGAAAAAAAACCTATATGAAGCACATCTTAAACGTCATTATATTCAGTTGTGTATCCACCATGGAGAGAACTTCTACCCCCCCCCCCCCCCTCCGCTTGTAGAGGAGGAAGAAAAATCTCCCCTATTGAAGCGTTTGGTTGCTACTCAACGTTACTACAAGTTTGTCGAACACAAAAGTAGATTGATATATGCCTTATGGGATTGTTATGACCGTCTTGTGTTGAGTGCTCCCCCAGAACGGTTTTTTAAGTCATTTGGAGAAACGGTGAAAAGGTATGAGGAGTATTCATCTCAGGAGATCCAGACAGAGATTTGGCAGATGGAAAAATTAACCTTCCAACATCGGGATATGATTACAGCCTTTGAGTCTGGGCGGAGTGTCTATGGGCTCATAAGGTGATCTCTTCCCCCCCCCCCACCCTTTCATCCCTCTCCCCCCAGGTGTGTCACAGGTGTATTTAAAGGTCGCCCACCGCCGCTCCTGGAACACTATACTACAGTTGTCGACACGCTCCTCTCAGCCACCCTCTCACCATGTCGCTGGCGAGTATCAAGACCATCGGTGACAATATCACTGACTCCCACACCTTTGGGGTGGGAGACGTGATTATCTACGACCTCCCAGCTGCCGTTGTCCGACCCTATGGGCTGGCTTCCATCACCTGGAAGACGTTCTCTTACGCCCGTGTGGAACGTGAAGGACTGGGTAATGCCAATAGGGCAATAATTCGTTGTCGGTCTACCCCAGGGGACATTGTTGTGAAGATAGCCCCACTCCCCTCCGACGGACAAGATCTCATTGAGGAGCCCGTCCTTTACTTCAAGCCCACTTTGGTGGGGTTGATTTCTGCATTCGGGGCAGGAGCCCCCTTCGAGTCAAACCCAATAGCCCAGGAACAAGTGCAGACTTCCGCCGACACACACTACGTCACTAACGTCACCCTGGATACCGCCAAGAACCGCAGGTACTGGCTCAAGATGTGCCTAACAAAGGTGGGCAATCTAATGGTGGGAACCCCAACCATGACTCGGCTAGTGGTACCCTACGGCTTAGGGGCTTCCCTCGACTGTATGGTCAACTGGCACAAGGACATTGGACCCATGCTGCTCTCTCTTCATTAAGAACTGGCCAAACTCAACAAAGAGTTAGTCATCCTCAAACGACCTGCTGCTGTTACCCCAACAGTGGTGCCCCTCCCGTCCGACGACCCAAGTGCTGATAATCTTACTATAACGCTCGACACCGTGGTGGGAGAGGGTGGTACCACACCAAGAACCTCTTCTCGTTCTACACCTCCAGCACCACCAGCCACACCCAGGAAGAAGAAACTCTCTCAGGAATACGGCTCCAGCTCCACCGCCACCCCTCCACCACCCCCTACAGCATCAACCTCAGTCAAACGGAGGATTAGGATTGAGCCACTCCTCGACTTTGAAACGGAGGCGAATCGCCGTATCGACTCCATCCTCGATGGTGAGTCACAGGAAATATTCCTGTTATCCTCACCCCCCCCTCCCGAAAAAACAACGAAAGCTGTAACCACCACTCCAGTAAAGAAGTTGAGGTAGTGGCAGTGACAGTAGCTCCAGCGGAAGCAGCATTGGAGGTAGCAGCAGCCAGCAGCAGTAGTAGCGAGGGGGGTGTGGTTAATCACTATTCTTAAAAAAATGTGTGGGAATCTTCACCTGTTGTAGTTCTTTAAGTAGTTTAATAAAATAAAATATAAGTTATGTTGTTTATTTTCCCCCTCTTACAAAACCCCTCCCCTATATATTGTCCAATCGGTATATAAGGGGACAATGGGAGAAGAACATTACATATATCTTACCAGTCTCGATCAAGGAGATATTTACAACAACACGAGTACAGCTTTTACAAAAACAACCCCATCACTACATATAAACCCTTCCATTAAACATGAAGTGGCTTTAATCAACATACTCCTACTCAGGTGAATTAATGTCATCATCAAAGATGAGGGGGACTCTGGCAAAGATATCTATGCCACTTTTAAACGTGGAGCACTTTCTATGAGTCCAGAACACTTTAACCACCACCCCAGGGGAGAAGTAGAGGTAGTGCCACCGGCAACAGCAGTGACAGTGACAGTAGCCCCGGCAGGGGGGAGGGCAGCAGCAGCAGCAGCCGGCACCAGTAGTAGTAGCGAGGGGCTGTGGTTAATCAATATTATTAAAAAAAAATGCGAGGGAATCTTCACCTGTCGTAGTTCTTTAAGTAGTTTAATAAAATAATATATAAGTAATGTTGTTTATTTTCACCCTTCTTACGAAAACCCATCCCCTGTATATTGGCCATTCGATACATAACGGGACAATGGGGGAAGAACATTACATATATCTTACCAATCTCGATCAAGGAGATATTTACAACAACACGAGTTCAGCATTTACAAACACCATCCCAACACTACATTTAAACCCTTCCATTAAACATGAAGTGGCTTTAGTCAACATACTCCTTCCCAGGCAAATTAATGCCATCATAAAAAATGTGGACTCTGGCATAGATATCTATGCCACTTTTAAACGTGGAACTCTTTCTAAGAGTCCAGAACACTTAATATACACCTTCCACCCAAAAACAAACATATTATCAAGAAACATCAGATTCGTTACAGACGTGGTTAGTCGGCAAATAACCACCGACATGCAGCTTAGCTTTAGGGATGATTTCAAAATATACTTCTCAGATAAAGAACCAATCCTCACCTATGACCAACCTGTAGAGAGGGTATTACTAGCTTTAACTCTAACAGTGGAAGTACTGGCTCATTAAATTCTCTCAGCTTTCAATTTAAACACAGAATAGCTAATGTACTTGGTTTTGACAGCAGTCGCAAATACACCATTTATCGAGCAAAAACAGATGACATTACGTCAGCCTTCAAGACTGTGGCCTTATCGACCCAGACATTGACGAAGGTAGTGACTATTTACTCATTTATAGTGACGTCATCTAGCCTGAACGATACGGAGGGCAGATTGTAAATATCTTAGTTGCAATCAATTATCATGACTCATATTCTAGAGGGGCTCACCTTCTAGTATACAAAACATTAAACACTAACACGTTGGAGAAAGTAAGTATTAAAATAACAGATCAGTTTGGTCGAATAGTTAGTTTTGAAGATGGGAGGTCGGTTACGGCGGTCTTGCATATCCGCCCTAAAGTATAGCAACATACATATATATATATAAAGAAGTGTTTACCCTCGACTTAGGTTATTATAGGAAGAGACCTCAGAATGCGTATACCATTACACCCCCCCTCCCAGGGGTAGTTCGGGGAGATATTCGCACCTCTCCCTAGGAGACATGGGATGAGAGGGGGGGTGATGAATGACATACGCACATTCCAAGCACTTTATCTCAGATCTGGTGGAGGTTTCTTTGGGACCCTGGCTGGTATTGTTCGACGGGCCATACCATTTTTCATGAAAGCTGTAACACCTAGCGCCATCGATTTTGGGAAAAATGTCCTTGGTGATTTAAGCAGTGGTAAACGGAATGTAAAGAGTGCTCTGAGAACTCACGGTATTGATGCTCTTAAGAGTGTGGGAAAGAAATTGGTAATGGGGGGTAAAGTTAAAAGACTCTCTAGGCGAAAAAATAAAAATAAAAAATGTAAACGAGGTCTTGGGTATAAAAATGACTTGTTTTCGCTAACGTAAGCAGTCATACTTCAACTTTCGGAGGGGATCATGGGGGAGCCTAGCAGAGCTGGGGTGAAAATACCACTAGAATATTATAGCTCTAGTATTATTGACCAATTTCCTAGAAGTAGCAGAATACGTAATGTGGAGAGTTCAATTGCCTCTACGCAGCAAATAGACATTCTTCCTGTCAACCTCCCCATTAATCAACGTTTGCAGGATAATTACTTAGAATTCCGCATCCCTGGAACCCAGGGCGCCTTCTTAGATCTAGCTAATATTGTTATAGATTTTAAGGTATCTTTAACGAAAGATGACGATACCACAAAATTTGAAGAGGATGACTATGTGGAATTTGTGAATGGGTTGTCAAATACCATGTTTAAAGGTGTTCAGGTGTTTTTAGGAGAGCAGGTAGTTGAAACAAATACTAATTTTAAGCGGGCTTATCATCGCAAAAATTCGGAAAAATCGAATCTTTTTGAAAAATTTATAAAAATACTACAACGTTCTGGCAACACTTTGGCGCAAACCCGAGAATGTTATGATATAAATTAAAGTATTTATGGTACATTTCCATGCGTAATTGTGCAGAATCCGGTGCCCTGCGGCTGTGGCGCGCCAAGAGTATTGTGTCATACGTTCTAAACGTCAATTTTTTCGTAATAACGTCGGAAATAACTCTGTATATATGACAACAAATATACACTCAATGGCAACCGTCTCCTAGTGCGGGTATGTGAGACAACCAGCTACCAGTCACATGTTGTGTCCTGTTGAGAGTGGAGGGTGTTGATGCGCGCTCCATTTTTGCTCCTGGAATCTCGCTTTTGTAGCGTCTAGCGCACAATGACCTATAAACGGAAGGGTCTGAATGCAAGAGTAGCCAATTTGACACGCGGTCGCTGTCGTTGGCTGGAAAGGAGAGACGCTGTAGCACAAGGGAGGTTATTATCAAGTGAAGCCCTCCCCGCCTCAACTGTGAGAGGCATGACATAGCAGCCACACCCCGCTTCGACCCTCCTCACACATCCTCAACCCCTCTATGTGTATGGACCGGCCACGACAGTGCCATCTACATCTGGTGTGGCAGTGCCATCTACATCTACTGCTGTGGCTGGTGTGGCAGTGCCGTCTACATCTGGAGTGGCAGTGCCATCTACATCTAGTGTGGCAGTGCCATCTACATCTGGTGTGGCAGTGCCATCTACATCTACTGCTGTGGCTGGTGTGGCAGTGCCGTCTACATCTGGTGTAAGTCATACAAGTCGAAGTCTGGTAATATGTATGTGCAGGATATATATATGTACATATTTTTTTTTTTTTTCTATTTTTTTTCGTTTGTTATCAGGGGATGTGCATGGAACTTGCACACCTTGCTCAATGGATGCCTATCTGCAAGGGTGCCAGTTATGAACGAAATCGGTCGATGACACACTCGACTACAGGTGGCCGAACTTTGATCTTATTTTACTCAGGTAAGTAATTTACAACTTCAAGGTGTTTCTCAGCTTTCATTTATTAATCAATTTACATGCAAATTACACCTTATATATAGAGTTTGTGCTTCTACAAACCTATTGAGACATTTTAGTCCAAAGTCTATTTGTTGATTTTATAAAAATTTATAAACATCAAATATTGCATATTTTTGGAAGGGTAACTTTGAATAATTATATTATTGCACTAAACACTTTTTTTGATAAAACTGCTCAATAGAATCCTTTATTATGTGCTAAATTTAATATCTGATTGTTATAGAAATATTTCTGTTGACACATGTGTTCCCTGAAATTATTTGAAAATGTTGAAAATTCGTTGCATAATACGTTTTGTATTTTTTTTCTCCTTTTCTGTTTAGGGTGTGATGCTGAAACTTGGACCAGTTGCAGCTCTTTCTATAACCATTTAATAAATAAATTTATAAACAAATTGAACAATTTTTACGAAACCCGTAATATGCCCCCTTAATTATTGGTCGTTTATTAAATTAATTACCTCCATGCCTCCATCAAAAATGTCTTCCTTGGGGAGAATTGGAGGCTTTCGCAGGGACTGGCGAGATGACGATGGTATAATCACTAATGAGTTTACAAATACTTATTTTACTGGAGGAACTGCCATGGATAAAAAATTTATGGGTGATTTAAAAAGTAAAGGTTTGTCGGTGTGTTTCCCCCTCCTATTGGATATATCATCCCTAGACCAATACATATTAGATAATATAGATGTGCGACTAAGATTGGAGCTCTCTTCCCATGCTTGGGTCCTAAATACAAGCGTGGACGATGGCTCTAAGTATCGCCTGCATATGGATTATGCTAAATTATGGGTGACGTGGGTGTTCCCTACCCAAGTGCTTACCTAGCCTTAAACAGCTCACTGTTAGCATCCCCTGACCCCATAACCTATACTTTCAATAGAACCATTACTAAAACATATGTCCTAGCAGGGAATCAAACTAGTCTCTTAATTGATCAACCATGGGCGCAAGTAATTCCACACAAGATATACATGATAATCGTTCCAATGAATTATTTCGCTGGTCTTCACCAAGGTAATGGATTATATTTTGAAAATGCAAAGCTGAAAAGTATTGCTATGTATTTGAACAATAATGCAATTTACCGAATTGGCGGCGATTTCGATAACCATTATTCCTGCCTTTATTACGAAACTTTGAAGACATTAGGCTTAGAGCGTGATTCACTACTGGCCTATGACTCTTTTAATAAGGGAAGATCAATATTCGCCTTTGACTTAACCACCATTCAAACGAAGGATTCCCTCCCTGTGGAGAAATCTGGCAACTTGCGTATGGAGCTTGAATTTGGTGGTGGTGTTACATATAACAGACTGGTTTTACTGTTTGGGGAAACGATTGGGGTACTAGCCATCGATGGGCAAAGAACTGTTCTATGCGACGTACGAGCGTAAAAAAACATAATGAATTGTTATGATATAAATATTAATTTAAAAAATAATCTAGGGGATTGAGCACTCTACCTAGGTTGTTATAATGCTGATGAGATAGAACATTTAAATCCCTCTTCAAGAAAACCTATTGTTTTCATAACTAATATTTTACCATCGCACAGCAGAATCACTATGGGACATTGGTTAGGAATTTATGTTGATAAAGTTAAACATCGGATGTTTTTTTTTTTTGATAGTTATGCAATATCACCGTTTACTTACGGGCATCATTTTCAAGGATTTATTAAAACTAACAAAATAAGAAAGGTGTTTGGAATGCGCTACAGACTCCAGAGTGATTTTACTCTTGCCTGTGGTCTCTATTGCGTCATATTTGTTCATAGAATAAGTCACCTGGGGTTGCCTTCAACAGTACATTACTTACATAATGTATTTTCAAGCATTACTTTAAAATTAAACGATAAACGTGCCCTCACTTATGCGAGACGATATTTTCCTATAAAACATCATTGTGTTAGGACATTTTGTAGAGGTATAGGAGTTGGTTCTTATAGGTGGTGTAGAGAATATTTTTGTTAGCTAGGCAACCTACCTAACAAGGGGGGTTGCCTCCTATAAAAACCCCTCTACCCCACTCATTCCCCTCAGAAGACTGTCTTCCTCCTACGAAATGGAAGGTGTCTCGCAAAAAACACCTGCGGGGAAGAGTGAAGTCCTTGAAGGACCTGGTTAGTATTACCCTCTCTTTCTTCTAATAGATTTATTTTATGTTTATTTCCCTCAATAAAAAAAGTTTGTATATCCTCTATTTCACCTCTTATGTTTTTCTCCAGTGCAGTTCTTGGGACCCGTCCACATTTGTAGAGTAGTAATTCTACATGGGGGGTCTGCCCCAAACAAGATGCTGTTACGTAGTCTAATTGACGATGCCTGCTGTAGAGAACACATGGCCGCTCCTGCAGGGGAAAAGGTATGTACTAGTTGTTCCTAGAGAAAAATAGAATATTTTTCTAATAAAATATATAATCCTATAAAAAACCTTTAATCACTAAAAATTATTTCCCTCATCTCTTTCCAGAACACTCCCGATGAGAGAGAGGAGGAAACTCAGCCTAAAGGTGTCCATCCAACTCACCCCACCCCCCAAGAGAGGGGGGGGGATGGGGCTCAAGACCTTCCCCCACTCTTCACTGACGAAGAGACTTCAGAATTCTACTCAGACGAGGATGGAGGGGGGACGCGGGATAAGGGGGGGGGGGTGGAAGCTGTAGTAAGTGAAATATTTCAGGAGCACACTGTAAACTACAATTATTAACTAACATAATTACTTATACATTTTGTGGTTTTTACATAATAAAGCATTTAATAAATTATTTGATATTTTTTTTTAACCTTGGGGGGGTGGGTTATTTATAATTTAATACTCCTTAAATACTCCTATGTAAGGGAGGGGCCACTCAGACTTGTTCGAATATATATATCCTTAATAAGTCCTATATAATGACTTAGTGTTTAAACGGAGATACCCAGAGTAAGTGAAATATGGTTGGGGTTCACCGTAGACTACAATTTGAGGTGGGTCTATCTGTCACCCCGCCTCTGATTCCATTGTCTGATAAGTGGGCCTATCTGGCTCCCCGCCTCTGATTCCATTGTCTGATAAGTACCCCCCATTGTTTGTTAAGTGTGCCTATCTGGCACGGAATATACTACTTGTGTGTGTGCGTCATAGATCATCATCTATGACGATGATGACCGGAAAGAGAGGCGTCATAAGTAAAATTACTGGACGACAGAGCCAGAGTGCATGGTGGGGGGTAGTGGAATTGTGTGAAGCCCTGACTCGGCTTCAGTGGAAGCGTCGGGAATCCCCGAGGGTGAAGTAGTACTACAGGTTGCAATTCTTTTGAACGTGTCGTGGAGTACTCGTCTAAACCATGCATTTGGAAATTCCCAGTGCATAGGTTCGAAACTTTATCACGGCTACTGTAGATTTTCTGAGAGGAACAGGTGATGGAATAGTTGTATAAATGTAGAATATTGTGATAGCAGATGGACTCTCCAACTTGCTGACACGATGTGTACGTGTTTGGTAGCTAAGCTGAGCTTTGCTTTCTCTTGTAAGGTGGGTGACGAAGAAGGGAATTATCAGGGGACAGTGCTAAGCTATTTTAACTGTATAGCAGTGTTTCTAAGGTTCAACAGCAAGGGCTCAAGACTGTTCAACACTCTCTAAACATAAGGATGCACAACTGGCCGACATCTCTTGCTGTTCAAGAGAGAGAGAGAGAACTTGATAAACACCTCCAAAAGGATACCTTATCAACGAGCAGCTGCGTCCAACAGCCTGATCAGAGACCGGGTTGCGGGTGCGTTGATCTCGGAACCACCCCTACCACATGGTGACCACAGAATGTGCCAGTGCTGAGCTAAATACCTCATAGCATGTATGTATACACGTTCAGATACTTGCATGGGGTTTTTTTCTGGTCAGCATTTTATCTTAGAACTCCCCCTTCTTTTGCCCCCCCCCACCATCCCCTCCCTCCAGCCCATCTTGTCCACCTTCCCCCTCCACCTTCCCCCCCCCCCCCTCCCACCCAACCGCCTCCTCTCCCCAGATACCGGTCAGCGACCTACCAACGCTTTACTACATTTTACAGTTCAGCCAAGGCAAAAATATTTGTCTGGAGGCGAGATTCCTTTTGTACCGACTCCTGGCGGGGGATTGGATGGTTGTGGGTGTGAGTGAGAAGGTCGGGTGAGGGGTAGTCGAGGCAAGAGGTCGGAGAGGAGTCGGGTCAGGGAGGCGTCGGGTCGAGAAAGCGTCGGGTCAGGGAGGCGTTGGGTCAGGGAAGCGTCGAGTCGGGGAGGCGACGGGTCGGGAAGGCGTCGGGTCAGGGAGGTGTCGGGTCAGGGAGGCGTCGGTTCGGTGAGACATCGGGTCAGGGAGGCGTCGGATCAGGATGGAGTCGGGTCGGGGAAGCGTCGGGTCGGGGACGTGTCGGGTCAAGGAGGCGTCGGGTCAGGATAGCGTCGGGTCAGGGAGGCGTCGTGTTAGGGAGGCGTCGGGTCAGGATGGCGTCGGGTCGGGGAGGCGTCGTTTCAGGATGGCGTCGGGTCGGGGAGGCGTCGGGTCGGGTCGAGGAAGCGAGAGAGGGTAATTCCCACGCCAGGAACAGACCTTAGCACCATTCGCAATGAGCGCCATTTTATGAACCACAGAACCATCGAAGAGGTGTCAAAGGTATTAAAACAAGGCAGCAGGCATCAGTAAAATATACAAATTAGTATTAACTAACAATCCCCAACATGGAGAATACATCACCTACGCTGATGATGTTGCTCAAATAATATCCCAACCAGGACCATTAAAGTCTATACTGGCCAACAAAACTAAGGCACAATTTTTGGACGGTATTGCAAATACCGTTTGAAAGGGGGATTTTACCAGCTGAGCTCAACTAGATGATTTATTGAACGAAAACACAGATTTAAACCCATTTAAGCATTCCAGTCAATCTCTGTAGAAATATAAGTCCAGACAATACATTCTAGAGATAGCCAGCCAAAAAGAAAGAAAACTTCCCCTATGAAGAAATAAAATTTTGAACAAAACAATTTTGAGCATAATCCGAGATAAGAATTCTAAGGGGTAAAACATGGGTACACGGGCTGTTACAGTGAAGTCAGAAATGACAATTACAGTGTTAGAGTAGCGAACACTGTAATGTACCAGAGGGAGAGAGAGAGAAGCAATTATTATAACAAATAGATTCAGAAAATGATGCAACTAGAAGCAGGAAGGTCGTGGACCACCGCAACACATTACTGAAGGTCTGCAACACACTACTGAAGGTAGACAACAACTGAAGGCAAACACGGTAAATACGGGGTTACTCCAGCTCGGGAAGGTACAGAAATAATATTACGAAACATCACTGTTCCTACGAATATCAGTTGACTCTTAATTAATTCGCTTAAGAAAACTTACTGCGATCCACAACTCCATCAGGAAGATGGCGTGGCTTCTTATTTGCTTGGTCCACTTCCCTCTTTCACTCTTACCTCCATCCATCGCCCTCCCTCCTCACCCTCCCTCATAATCCTCCCTCCTTACCCCTCATTCCCTCCCCCTACCGGTTTAATAGACCCTACCTTCATTACTCTTTCCTCGTTGCCTTCCATTATTTAATTTTAGTTCCCTACTAGTCCTTCCCTTTTTCTTCGTACCCAGGTGCCTGCATTCCCTTCTTCCTCCCTTCCTTCTTCCCTTCCTCTTACCAACCCTCTCCCTCCCTCCCAGCCCTAGCGACTCTCTCTCTCTCTGTCTCCCCAACTGCACTTTGAGCTAAGTTAGACAAGTTGCCCCAAGTCAGGGACCCTAAACTTGCCATTTAAAGCTCCTCTGAGCAAAGATCTCACGAGTCCTGGAGATTTTTGTTTACCAATATGAAGACGAATGTGACTGTTGAAGGTTGAGAGGTAATGTTATATTTGTCTATGATGTTATTGTTCCTTGTATTACCGTGGCGTGTGCTCTTATTTCCTCCCTGGCTCTCTATGATCTATTTTACCACCCCTCATCCATGTGGAAACTAACAGCATTCAACATAGTATGGCTTTGTCAAGTCTGACGGCTACTCAGCGAGGCCCCAAGATCATAACACCTGCAACCCGTCCTCTTAAAAATAACATCACTTTTGGCTCGTATGCACGATATGGCTAAATTTAGACGTAATTTGAAATGAAATCGACTCACAAAAGTGACGTTCTGTTCCGTTTTCTATTTGAGTCGGCCGGCGTACGCACAGAGGTTATGAGAGGACACTTTAAATTATCGTTTTCCATAACGTTTTGAAACTTTATGAGAATTTCCTGCCCACCTAACCTATCAGAGGACCCTTTACTTACTGTTGTTGAAAACAAAAATCCCAAATTTATTTTAATATTTTTTTTATTTTCAAATTACGTCCAAATTCGGCCATACGGCCAAACGGCCAAAAGCGACGTTCTTTTTAAGAGGACAGGTTGTGTAGCATTGGAGAGCATTAAATCGTATCTCCCACAATCATTTATCGAGCTCTGTCTAGGTCGTCCTGACGCGATTTTTGTTAGTCTTTGACGACTAGATAAGGGCAAAATCACGGTGAGGAACAAGTCCCATAACTCTTGTGTGGGATATACTTAGGTAGGAGAGCTCGTAAAGCGTCCAAGCTACATAAGGGGAAGTGTGGACTTTATCAAAGATGCAAGGCTTCTTTTACCTAGTGGAGGAGAGGACGGGAGGAAGCTGAGAAGGGAGTGAGACTGGGCAGGAGAGGCAGAGAGAACGGGAGGAAGGGAGGTAGAGAGGAGCACTAGGAACATGAGGAATGGAGAAATGCACAAGGAACATGAGGGAGGGAGAGAAGCACATGAAACATGAGGGAGAGAACCGGAGGGAACGAGAGGGAAGGTAGAGAGACCCGGGCGAACCATCTAGCATTATATAAGTTTAAATAGACAAGGAGCTCGCACGAGTACACCTGTGTGACACGATGAAGGAGAAGACCACCTCTCCGTTTTCTTAAAAGTTCCTCAAATGGGACGGATAAGAAACAAGAGAGAAAAAGTACTTCAGTACTAAAACAGATACTACACAATAATACTACAATGGAATTAAGTGGCTTACAAAAAGAAATCTGAAAAGAAATTTAAAATTCCCAGTAATATGTGGAGTCATTCGGTGTTTGTCACACTATGTAATTAATACCAAGTTTGTGAAACGGACACATGTATAAGCGATAATAATGTAATATTGAGAAATGTATAAACTTTCAAATGGAAACCTCAGCGAAATTCCTACCCTTAAGAATATCAAAACTCTGGTGGGAGACTTTTAAAACAAAACTCTCACGTCTTACAACCACGACCAGCGGATCTTAAAAACTTTCACAAACTCTAAGCTTACTCAGAAGTACTCAGAAGAATCCTTCATTCCAACATTCACCGAGAGATATATAAGCATTAGAATTCATACTTGTAATCAACATAAACGTATATTTCACTAACGTTTCAGAGATTTAGAACCGGGTTTCGCTTATTGAAACCAGCCTGAGACGTGTGGATTGTGCCTGAACTACCAACACGGTGTTAACCAGCAACTCACGCAAACTATGCAAATTAAGACACTGATCACATGGGCATCGATTAGCCCAGGCAGGCATCGGCCAACTCTGTAAAGACACTTATCAGGAGAGGATATATATATATATATATATATATATATATATATATATATATATATATATATATATATATATATATATATATATATATACATATTTATATATATATATATATATATATATATATATATATATATATATATATATATATATATAAATATATATATGTATATATATATATATATATGCGAACAAGCCTGAATGGTCCCCAGGACATATGCAACTGAAAACTCACACCCCAGAAGTGACTCGAACCCATACTCCCAGAAGCAACGCAACTGGTATGTACAAGACGCCTTAATCCACTTGACCATCACGACCGGACAAAATGAGGTGATAGCCGAGGCTATATGAACCACCCCACCGCCGGCACTCGGATAGTTATCTTGGGCATAACATTTTACCAAATCACCTCATTCTTTGGGGCACACGTGAGGAACACAAATGCGAACAAGCCTGAATGGTCCCCAGGACATATGCAACTGAAAACTCACACCCCAGAAGTGACTCGAACCCATACTCCCAGAAGCAACGCAACTGGTATGTACAAGACGCCTTAATCCACTTGACCATCACGACCGGACAAAATGAGGTGATAGCCGAGGCTATATGAACCACCCCACCGCCGGCACTCGGATAGTTATCTTGGGCATAGCATTTTACCAAATCACCTCATTCTTTGGGGCACACGTGAGGAACACAAATGCGAACAAGCCTGAATGGTCCCCAGGACATATGCAAGCCTGAATGGTCCTGGGGACCATTCAGGCTTGTTCGCATTTGTGTTCCTCACGTGTGCCCCAAAGAATGAGGTGATTTGGTAAAATGCTATGCCCAAGATAACTATCCGAGTGCCGGCGGTGGGGTGGTTCATATAGCCTCGGCTATCACCTCATTTTGTCCGGTCGTGATGGTCAAGTGGATTAAGGCGTCTTGTACATACCAGTTGCGTTGCTTCTGGGAGTATGGGTTCGAGTCACTTCTGGGGTGTGAGTTTTCAGTTGCATATGTCCTGGGGACCATTCAGGCTTGTCCGCATTTGTGTTCCTCACGTGTGCCCCAAAGAATGAGGTGATTTGGTAAAATGCTATGCCCAAGATAACTATCCGAGTGCCGGCGGTGGGGTGGTTCATATAGCCTCGGCTATCACCTCATTTTGTCCGGTCGTGATGGTCAAGTGGATTAAGGCGTCTTGTACATACCAGTTGCGTTGCTTCTGGGAGTATGGGTTCGAGTCACTTCTGGGGTGTGAGTTTTCAGTTATATATATATATATATATATATATATATATATATATATATATATATATATATATATATATATATATATATATATATATATATATATATATTTATATATATAAATATATACAATATGTAAATATGTACATGTCTCAGACTGACGCGTTTTATTCCCCTCCGGAAAGTGAGGCCGGAGATGAAGATGTGGAAATGCAGGCGCTCGGAAGCACGTCGAACGGGCATACCGATGATAGCGCCCTGTGCATTGTTTGTTCTTGTGGGTCCGTCGGACAACACTTGCAGTACATTTCTTTTCACTGTTGGAGGTAATTCAAAAATCAATTCTCCAAAATTCATTTTTATTTCTAGTCTGACGCGACACTTGAGCGCGTTTCGTAAAACTTATTACATTTTTAAAGACTTTACACATACACAACTGAATAGAACTTACACATCTCCGATTTGTTTATATCTACATTTGAGTGAGGTGGATGGGGTGAGGTGGTATTTAATAAGGTATTAATTTCATCGACACAAGGCAGAACACGAAACAATGGGTATTGAAATGGAAGTGATTGTAGAAAGCCTATTGGTCCATATTTCTTGATGCTTCTATATTGGAGCGGAGTCTTGAGGTGGGTAGAATATAGTTGTGCATTAATTGGCTGTTGATTGCTGGTGTTGACTTCTTAATGAGTAGTGCCTCGCGAACGTCAAGCCGCCTGCTATCGCTGTATCTATCGATGATTTCTGTGTTGTTTACTAGGATTTCTCTGGCGATGGTTTGGTTGTGGGAAGAGATTATATGTTCCTTAATGGAGCCCTGTTGCTTATGCATCGTTAAATGCCTAGAAAGAGATGTTGTTGTCTTGCCTATATACTGGGTTTTTTGGAGCTTACAGTCCCGAAGTGGGCATTTGAAGGCATAGACGACGTTGGTCTCTTTTAAAGCGTTCTGCTTTGTGTCTGGAGAGTTTCTCATGAGTAGGCTGGCCGTTTTTCTGGTTTTATAGTAAATCGTCAGTTGTATCCTCTGATTTTTGTCTCTAGGGATAACGTTTCTATTAACAATATCTTTCAGGACCCTTTCCTCCGTTTTATGAGCTGTGGAAAAGAAATTCCTGTAAAATAGTCTAATAGGGGGTATAGGTGTTGTGTTAGTTGTCTCTTCAGAGGTTGCATGGCGTTTCACTTTCCTTCTTATGATGTCTTCGACGAAACCATTGGAGAAGCCGTTGTTGACTAGGACCTGCCTTACCCTACAGAATTCTTCGTCGACTTGCTTCCATTCTGAGCTCTGGCTGAGAGCACGGTCGACATATGCGTTAACAACACTTCTCTTGTACCTGTCTGGGCAGTCGCTGTTGGCATTTAGGCATATTCCTATGTTCGTTTCCTTAGTGTAGACTGCAGTGTGGAAACCTCCGCTCTTTTCCATGACTGTTACATCTAGAAAGGGCAGCTTCCCATCCTTTTCCATCTCGTAAGTGAAACGCAGCACGGAACTCTGCTCAAATGCCTCCTTCAGCTCCTGCAGATGTCTGACATCAGGTACATGTGTAAAAATGTCGTCAACATACCTGCAGTATATGACCGGTTTCAAGTTCATGTCGACTAAGACTTTTTGCTCGATGGTACCCATGTAGAAGTTCGCAATCAGGACACCTAGGGGAGAACCCATGGCGACCCCATCTACTTGCTTATACATGTGTCCATCCGGGCTCAAGAAGGGTGCCTCTTTAGTACTCCAAGTACTTTAGTACTAAACTACTCCAAGCTTGTACTAAAGAGGCACCCTTCTTGAGCCCGGATGGACAAATGTATATTGAGCCCTTCTGGGCTCAAGAAGGGTGCCTCTTTAGTACTCCAAGTACTATAGTACTAAACTACTCCAAGCTTGTACCAAAGAGGCACCCTTCTTGAGCCCGGATGGACACATGTATAAGCAAGTAGATGGGGTCGCCATGGGGTCTCCCCTAGGTGTCCTGTTTGCGAACTTCTACATGGGTACCATCGAGCAAAAAGTCTTAGTCGATTTCAAGGTAATTTCAAATTCTTCCGGTGGTTCATGGTGTCGGGGTTTACTCGGGTGAGCAACAGTATACTCAAGGTCACTCACCGTAGACCTGCGGGTCTTCACTCTATCCTCGCGGCGCCACTGTACGCCAGGAGAGTATCCCAGTCAATCCCAACCGGCCTCTGATCGAGAAGGAGTGGGAACACAACTTGTTCACTTAACTGTTGTATGCCCGCCCCGTCATAGGGCTCTACTACTAACCACAAGGTCGCCAACTGGTGTTCTCGGTGTCCAGTAACACGTCAGTGGTTTTGTTGAATTGTGGTAACAGTGGCAAGGACACACTCAATAGATCTGATATCAGGCAGGTATTTACTTCTATCACTCTCTGCTTTCAGGTATTATATTGCCACAAGAAATATGGAGGGGATGATATAAACACCAATGTATTTTGTATTTTACTTAAAACTCATTCAAAGACATCACAAGATTATATCAAAAAGCAAACAGCTGTTTCAGGCAGGAGTCGTTCGTTCCCACATAAAATATGAACTCACTAAGCTGGCAACACTCCCCCTCTCGTCAATGTCAAAATCAGCTGGGCGACTACCCCCCGCGCGAATGTTACTTTATCTGTTTGCTTGGCGTGACGCGCCAATTTCTTTAAGTTCTCAAAGATCACTAGAAGTTCGAACACACAATATTTGCGACAATTGCACGTAAATACTTTGCTACACTGATCTTGGGCTCAATCAAACATTTCTATATTAAATGTGACAATAATTCACTGTCATGGTATTACACACTGCCCTTCGTTTAACCCTTAAACTGCACATGGCGTATATATACGCCCTGAGTAACATGTCCCATGGTGCGCATGGCGTATATATACGCCATAGGGTGCCAGGCCTGATTCAAATGGCCCGCGGCTACACGGGGTTCACAGTAGCTTCCTCAGCTCTCTTGTAAACAGATGCCATTTTAAAAAAAAATCGTGGGCAATATTCTCAGGTGTGAGAGGCACAGTACTGTTGGAGCAACCAAGGCCGGCGCACGCAGCATGAGCGAACAGCATTGATGTTCAGCTTGTGACCACAGCATCGCCGAAAAATGTCAAAATAAATATATAATTGTTATTATTTAGCGATGACAATATTACAGATGACCAATGACTGTGATATAAATAACCAGGGTTGTGATAATAGCAGGATTGTTGTAATAATTAGCGCTGTGAGAGGAGTGATGCTGAGAGACGGAGTGAGACAGCATCGTTTACTGACTGTGTGGCCACCTGTTATTGTTTGCATTCACTATACCAGGTCAGTGGTTCTCTATGGTGAACACAAATGTAGATACTTATATATAATGTGTGTATTAGTGTAATAACAGCAAAAGGATTAAGCTGGGAGGAGCCATATGGGTGACGGAGGTGACGTCGTCTGCACGATTTGTCTAGCTGTTTAGAGGGTGGCCACTATGCTCTTTGGGCGCACTACAAGCTTATGTGTACAGTTACGGTGCATAAAACATGTAGATATTTATATATAATATGTGTATATAGGGTAATAACACTGCAAAAGGTATTGTTGGGGGAGAAAGTTTAGTGCGTGTGACCTTGAAAGAGTGAGGGAGCCGCCAGCCGCCATCTGTGTATAGCGACGACTCTTAGTGCCTGAACTAACTATATCAGCTTAGCTGTACAGTTGTGGTGAACAAAATATATACATACTTATATATAACGTCTGTATATAGTGTAATAACACCACAACTGGTATTGTTGGGGGAGAAAGTTTAGTGCGTGTGACGTTGAATGAGTGAGGGAGCCGCCAGCCGCCATCTGTGTATAGCGACGACTCTTAGTGTCTGAACTAACTATATCAGCTTAGCTGTACAGTTGTGGTGAACAAAATATACACATACTTATATATAACGTCTGTATATAGTGTAATAACACCACAAATGGTATTGTTGGGGGAGAAAGTTTAGTGCGTGTGTTGAGGGAGTGGCAGCGAGTGGCTGGCTGGTGTGTGGCGGTAACTCCTCGTTGCTTTTCGACTCTCAATACCAACTTAGTGGTTCGTTATGGTGACCAAAACATGCCAATACTTATATATAACCTGTGTATAGTGTAATAGCAGCAAAACTATTTGTTTATTGTTTTATAAACATAATAATTGAATCACTAATATGCACATTATACTTTTGAGTATAGCGATTGTTAACCACTTTTATTATATAAATATATTACAATACACACTATTGAATAATAGTACTGCAAAAAAACTAAGAAAAAATCAATCGGAGACATTGAAACAATTAGGTAATAATATCTTTGTGGCAACTCCCATCTGTCAACGCGGGTGACGCTGACCGGGTCTGACGACCGCTCTGTCAACGCCCACTTTTTGCCAGACTTGCTCGGTCAATTGCGCCCAAAATATGTCACCTACGATTTTTTTGTTATTTTTTCCGTGCTCAGGGGACACAAATTAACATGTTTAGAAGACGGAAAAATTTGTTTGAATTTTTTTTTTCTTGCGCACAGGGGTGTAAATGTCCCAAGGACCCCTGAGCAGTGTAAGGGTTAATGATAACTTATGAAGTATATATCACTGGAGTTCTCAGTAATTCCTTCCGTGGGCGATAACACAATTAATCACTGCACACATGAATTATTATTCAATACACGAGCATAGACATATATATATATATATATAGATGAGTCAGACATCAATAATGGTAATAACATAGTTACTGCCCGCCAAACACACACCGAAATTACGACGTTGGTACAACGTTCGAACAAGTTTTAACACTTCCTAACCAGTTATAACAACCAATATAGCAAGTTGGAACAACGTTCTAATACGTCATAAACACGTTAAGCCAAGATGTAACAACTTTATTACAAGTTGTAACAAGCAGAAAATAGAGACAGTTTCGGTTTGTGTTTCCAGGGTGGGCACATAGCCTAACTCCCAACACTGGCATAATTATATATATATATATTCTCTCACTATATGATCACATTAAAGTCTCATGAAAGACATTCTCAACACAGTAAATTCATCAATTTCTCCGGGTGCCTGCATACACCAATAATAATCATAAATATCGTGAGTACTCTTTATAGTACCACTCTGCACACTGGTGCTTTACTGTGACATAGGTGAGCCTTGCTCACGACATACAAAATACTCAGGCTAAATAATATAGCTGACTAAAGGGGAATTGGGAGGGAAACTAGAATCACCTACTTCCACCTATCCTCCGATGAGAGTTGAGTTGTAGCTCCTGGTCCTGGCTCCTGCCTCATGTAGGGAACGCCCCCACACACACACTGTCGTGTCCTCCAGGAACTCAATCAATGTCCCACTGTAAGCGCGTCGTCTCCGTGCCTTTTCCCTATAGGTCCGTGCTCCTCCTCGACTTCTTGTAGGGTTGGAGTCGGTCTCCCGGCCGTCAACTTCTCCTCCCAGCTACGGCTGCCCGCCTACGTCTCGGCTGCAGTCGTTCGGATTCCCGAATAGTTTCCTTCTTCCACTGCTTCCCGGTGGCTCAGTCCACCCAGCAAACACAAATCATCTACACAACGTTCGCCTATCTCTTCCCATAGGTGTGGGAATGATTTGCATAGAGAATGGCGCAGGAGAGCCTTTGAGAAACTTTTACTCAAAAAATCCAAACACAAAGGTTTAATTATAAATTGTTTTTCTACAATTATTTTCTTCCAAATGTAAAACAAATAGTTTTTACATGTTTAAATATAAAATTTATGGTGTTTTTTTGTAAAATTCATTAATAAATTGTGAATGATATATATTGGCTGAGTGAAACCTTTAAAATCCATTTAGTTATAATATGAACAGAAAAAAGTAGTTTTTCAAATTTTCTAAAAATCGCTCTTTTTAACACAATTTGACTCCTTATGCATTCCACTAAACACTAATATCATGTTTAAATATATAATTTATGTATTATTCCCTAAGATAATTTATATAAATTATAAAAGTTGCTGGAAAGTGGTGAGAAAGAATTTGAAAACGTTTTGTTGTCTTATATTGGCGTGTTCTTATTAACTAGAGTGAGTAAGAGTGAGCGAGAGTGGGTAAGAGTGAGTAAGAGTGACTGAAGGTGAGTGAGAGTGCCAGAGAGTGTGTAAGTGTGAGTAAGAGTGACTGAGAGTGAGTAAGAGTGACAGAGTGAGTAAGAGTGAGAGTAAGGGTGACAGAATGAGTAAGAGTGAGAGTAAAGTGATTGAGAGTAAGGGTGAGTATGAGAGTAAGAGTGATTGAGAGTTAGAGTGAGAGTAAGAGTGATTGAGAGTTAGTGAGAGTAAGAGTGATTGAGAGTAAGAGTGATTGAGAGTAAGAGTGATTGAGAGTAAGAGTGATTGAGAGTAAGAGTGATTGGGAGTAAGAGTGATTGAGAGTAAGAGTGATTGGGAGTAAGAGTGATTGGGAGTAGGAGTTAGAGTGAGAGTAGGAGTAAGAATGAGAATAAGAGTGATTGAGAGTAAGAGTGAGTAAGAGTAAGAATGAGAGTAAGAGTGATTGAGAGTAAGAGTGATTGAGAGTAAGAGTGATTGAGAGTAAGAGTGATTGAGAGTAAGAGTGATTGGGAGTAAGAGTAAGAGTGAGAGTAAGAATGAGAATAAGAGTGATTGAGAGTAAGAGTGATTGGGAGTAAGAGTAAGAGTAAGAATGAGAGTAGGAGTGATTGAGAGTAGGAGTGATTGGGAGTAGGAGTGATTGGGAGTAAGAGTGATTGAGAGTAAGGGTAATTGAGAGTAAGAGTATGAGAGTAAGAGTGAGAGAGTGAGTATGAATGGGTAAGGGTGACTGAGAGTGAGTAAGAGTGACAGAGTAAGAATGATAGAGTAAGAGTGACAGAGAGTAAGAGTGACAGAGTAAGAGTGACAGAGAGTAAGAGTGACAGAGAGTAAGAGTGACAGAGAGTAAGAGTGACAGAGTAAGAGTGACAGAGAGTAAGAGTGACAGAGTAAGAGTGAGTATGAGAGGGAGTAAGGATGACAGAGAAAGAGTGAGTAATAGTGCGTAAGAGTGATTGAGAGTTAGAGTGAGAGTAAGAGTGATTGAGAGTTAGTGAGAGTAAGAGTGATTGAGAGTAAGAGTGATTGAGAGTAAAAGTGATTGAGAGTAAGAGTGATTGAGAGTAAGAGTGATTGGGAGTAAGAGTGATTGAGAGTAAGAGTGATTGGGAGTAGGAGTAAGAATGAGAATAAGAGTGATTGAGAGTAAGAGTGAGTAAGAGTAAGAATGAGAGTAAGAGTGATTGAGAGTAAGAGTGATTGAGAGTAAGAGTGATTGGGAGTAAGAGTGATTGGGAGTAAGAGTGATTGGGAGTAAGAGTAAGAGTGAGAGTAAGAGTAAGAATGAGAATAAGAGTGATTGAGAGTAAGAGTGATTGGGAGTAAGAGTAAGAATGAGAGTAGGAGTGATTGAGAGTAGGAGTGATTGGGAGTAGGAGTGATTGGGAGTAAGAGTGATTGAGAGTAAGAGTAATTGAGAGTAAGAGTATGAGAGTAAGAGTGAGAGAGTGAGTATGAATGGGTAAGGGTGACTGAGAGTGAGTAAGAATGACAGAGTAAGAGTGAAAGAGAGTAAGAGTGACAGAGTAAGAGTGACAGAGAGTAAGAGTGACAGAGTAAGAGTGACAGAGAGTAAGAGTGACAGAGAGTAAGAGTGACAGAGAGTAAGAGTGACAGAGAGTAAGAGTGACAGAGTAAGAGTGACAGAGAGTAAGAGTGACAGAGAGTAAGAGTGACAGAGAGTAAGAGTGACAGAGTGTAAGAGTGACAGTGTAAGAGTGACAGAGTAAGAGTGACAGAGAGTAAGAGTGACAGAGAGTAAGAGTGACAGAGAGTAAGAGTGACAGAGAGTAAGAGTGACAGAGTAAGAGAGTGAGAGTGATTATGAGTGAGTTAAGAGTGTGAGGTGTGAGAGGGTAGCAGGCCAGGGAGGCAGGATGTGTGGTCACAGGCGAGGCCTAGGCCTCGTGATCTCTATTGTTGGTTTTTATAAATATGTTGGATTTTTTGTCCTGTTTCAAATTATAATTATTTAGCAGGAATGTAATAAGATATTGCACAGTATTAATGTGACAATAATATATGCATTATTTCCTTGATAATCAAACTTGTTGTTCAAAGATAATATACAATCTTTGAAGGAAACATTTAGAGAACGAGCTGGCAACACTGGGCTGGTGGGTGAGAGAGACATATAGTTAGTTGTGCTCAGACCTTCAGTGGTGAAGGGTGTGTCCCAGCTGGCCGCCACCAGCCGCCACCCGCCGCCACCCGCCGCCCACCACCAGCCGCCACCCACCACCAGCCGCCGCCACCCACCACCAGCCGCCACCCACCACCACCCACCACCAGCCGCCACCTGCCACCAGCCGCCACCTGCCACCACCCACCACCAGCCGCCACCCGCCACCCACCACCAGCCGCCACCCGCCACCACCCGCCGCCACCCACCACCCACCACCAGCCGCCATCCGCCGCCACCCGCCACCCGCCGCCACCCACCACCACCCGCCACCCGCCGCCACCCACCACCAGCCGCCACCACCCACCACCAGCCGCCACCCGCCACCACCCACCACCAGCCGCCACCCGCCACCACCCACCACCAGCCGCCACCCGCCAGCACCCACCACCCGCCGCCACCCACCACCACCCACCACCAGCCACCGCCACCCACCACCGCCACTCACCACCCGCCGCCACCACCCACCACCCGCCGCCACCCGCCACCCACCACCAGCCGCCAACCGCCACCACCTACCACCAGCCGCCACCCACCACCACCCACCACCAGCCGCCACCACCCACCACCAGCCGCCACCACCCACCACCAGCCGCCACCACCCGCCACCAGCCGCCACCCGCCACCAGCCACCGCCACTCACCACCCGCCGCCACCACCCACCACCAGCCGCCACCCGCCACCCACCACCACCCACCACCAGCCGCCACCCGCCGCCACCCGCCACCCACCACCAGCCGCCACCCGCCACCCACCACCAGCCGCCACCCGCCGCCACCCGCCACCCACCACCAGCCGCCACCCGCCACCACCCACCACCAGCCGCCACCAGCCGCCACCCGCCACCACCCACCACCAGCCGCCACCCGCCACCACCCACCACCAGCCGCCACCCGCCACCACCCACCACCAGCCGCCACCCGCCACCACCCACCACCAGCCGCCACCCGCCACTCACCACCCGCCGCCACCACCCACCACCCGCCGCCACCCGCCACCCACCACCAGCCGCCACCCGCTACCACCCACCACCAGCCGCCACCCGCCACCACCCACCACCAGCCGCCACCCGCCACCATCCGCCACCAGCCGCCACCCGCCACCAGCCACTGCCACTCACCACCCGCCGCCACCACCCACCACCAGCCGCCACCCGCCACCAGCCACCGCCACCCACCACCGCCACCCGCCGCCACCCACCACCAGCCGCCACCCGCCACCACCCACCACCAGCCGCCACCCGCCACCACCCACCACCAGCCGCCACCCGCCACCACCCACCACCAGCCACCGCCACCCACCACCGCCACTCACCACCCGCCGCCACCACCCACCACCCGCCGCCACCAGCCACCCACCACCAGCCGCCACCCGCCACCACCCACCACCAGCCGCCACCCGCCACCAGCCACCGCCACTCACCACCCGCCGCCACCACCCACCACCAGCCGCCACCCGCCACCAGCCGCCACCCGCCACCACCCACCACCAGCCGCCACCCGCCGCCATCCGCCACCCACCACCAGCCGCCACCCGCCGCCACCCGCCACCCACCACCAGCCGCCACCCGCCGCCACCCGCCACCCACCACCAGCCACCACCCGCCACCACCCACCACCAGCCGCCACCAGCCGCCACCCGCCACCACCCACCACCAGCCGCCACCCGCCACCACCCACCACCAGCCGCCACCCGCCACCACCCACCACACGCCACCCGCCACCACCCACCACCAGCCGCCACCCGCCACCACCCACCACCAGCCGCCACCCGCCACCACCCACCACCAGCCGCCACCCGCCACTCACCACCCGCCGCCACCACCCACCACCCGCCGCCAGCCGCCACCCGCCACCACCCACCACCAGCCGCCACCCGCCACCACCCACCACCAGCCGCCACCCACCACCAGCCGCCACCCGCCACCAGCCGCCACCAGCCGCCACCCGCCACCAGCCACCGCCACTCACCACCCGCCGCCACCACCCACCACCAGCCGCCACCCGCCACCAGCCACCGCCACCCACCACCGCCACTCGCCGCCACCACCCACCACCACCACCCACCACCACCAGCCGCCGCCGCCACCACCACCCACCATCACCGCCGCCACCACCCATCACCGCCGCCGCCACCACCACCCACCACCACCGCCGCCGCCACCACCCATCACCGCCGCCGCCGCCACCACCCACCACAGCCGCCGCCGACACCACCGCCACCACCCACCACAGCCGCCACCACCACCCACCACCACCACCACCACCCACCACCGCCGCCACCACCAGCCGCCATCACCGCCACCAGCCGCCACCAGCTGCCACCACCACCAGCCGCCACCACCACCACCACCACCTGCCGCCATCACCGCCACCAGCTGCCACCACCACCAGCCGCCATCACCGCCACCAACTGCCACCACCACCAGCCGCCACCACCAGCCGCCACCACCAGCCGCCACCACCTGCCACCAGCCGCCACCACCGCCCGCTATCAGCCGTCACCGCCCGTTGCCACAGTCGCCACCGCCAGCCGCCACCAGCCCCCCCCCACCGCCGATCGTCACCACCCACCACAGCCGCCGCCGCCCGCCACCGCCCGCCACCGCCCGCCACCACCCACCACAGCCGCCACCACCCGCCGCCACCACCCACCACCACCAGCCGCCGCCGCCAGCAACCACCCGCCGCCACCACCCACCACCACCAGCCGCCGGCTAGCCACCACCCACCACCACCAGCCGCCGCCGCCACCACCACCACAGCCGCCACCACCACCCACCACCACCGCCGCCACCACCCACCACCACCAGCCGCCGCCGCCACCACCACCCACCACCACCGCCAGCCGCCACCACTCATCACAGACGCCGCCACCACTACCACCGCCCGCCACTACCGCCAGACACAGCCGCCAGTGTCCGCCACCGCCGCCACTGTCCGCCACCGCCGCCACTGTCCGCCACCGCCGTCACTGTCCGCCACCGCCGCCACTGTCCGCCACCGCCACCACTGTCTGCCACCGCCACCACTGTCCGCCCGCCGCCACCACTGTCCGCCCGCCGCCACCACTGTCCGCCCACCGCCACCACTGTCCGCCCGCCGCCACCACTGTCCGCCCGCCGCCACCTCTGTCCGCCCGCCGCCACCACTGTCCGCCCGCCGCCTCCACTGTCCGCCCGCCGCCTCCACTGTCCGCCCGCCGCCTCCACTGTCCGCCCGCCGCCTCCACTGTCCGCCCGCCGCCGCCACTGTTCGCCCGCCGCCGCCACTGTCCGCCCGCCGCCGCCACTGTCCGCCCGCCGCCGCCACTGTCCGCCCGCCACCGCCACTGTCCGCCCGCCGCCACTGTCCGCCCGCCGCCACTGTCCGCCCGCCGCCACTATCCGCCACCGCCGCCACTGTCCTCCCGCCGCCACTGTCCGCCCGCCGCCACTGTCCGCCCGCCGCCGCCCTGTCCGCCCGCCGCCACTATCCGCCACCGCCGCCACTATCCACCACCGCCGCCACTGTCCGCCCGCCACCACTGTCCGCCCGCCGCCACTATCCGCCACTGCCGCCACTGTCCGCCCGACGCCACTATCCGCCACCGCCGCCACTGTCCGCCCGCCGCCACTGTCCGCCCGCTGCCACTATCCGCTACCGCCACCACTGTCTGCCACCGCCACCACTGTCTGCCATCGCCACCACTGTCCGCCCGCCGCCACCACTGTCCGCCCGCCGCCACCACTGTCCGCCCGCCGCCACCACTGTCCGCCCGCCGCCGCCACTGTCCACCCGCCACCGCCACTGTCCGCCCGCCGCCGCCACTGTCCGCCCGCCGCCGCCACTGTCCGTCCGCCGCCGCCACTGTCCGCCCGCCGCCGCCACTGTCCGCCCGCCGCCACCACTGTCCGCCCGCCGCCGCCACTGTCCGCCCGCCGCCGCCACTGTCCGCCTGCCGCCGCCACTGTCCGCCCGCCGCCGCCACTGTCCGCCCGCCGCCGCCACTGTCCGCCCGCTGCCGCCACTGTCCGCCCGCCGCCACTGTCCACCACCACCGCCAAAGCCGCCACAGTCCGCCCGCCGCCACTATCCGCCACAGCCGCCACTGTCCACGCGCCGCCACTGTCCGCCCGCCGCCACTATCCGCCACCGCCACAACTGTCCGCCCGCCGCCACTATCTGCCACCGCCGCCACTGTCCGCCCGCCGCCACTGTCCGCCCGCCGCCGCCACTGTCCGCCCGCCACCACTGTCCGCCCGCCGCCACTATCCGCCACAGCCGCCACTCTCCGCCGTACAGCCTCCCCTCTCTCCGTTAGTAAATAATTATAATTGTTAGTAAATAATAAAAGAAATATAAATTATTAGATTTTTTTTACCCTTAAATTGGTTTTAATATTTAAATTGAAAATAATAATATAATATAAAATATAATAAAAATAATATAATATAAAATATAATTTAATTTCAAGAAATTTAACTTTAAACACAAAGATGTGAAAAGGGTTCAGATTATTGGCTCAAACCTTTCATAAGAGATTCATATTGGTATATGAATGGATTATGAATGACTCATGTTAGGAGTGTAAAGTTGCCACAACATCTCAAATTAGTGTTAGATACATATGTCTTGGTTATAAGTTTTGGAAACCTATTTAAGTCCACACACAATATCGTATCTGATACGATAAAACAAACGTTTCCAATACTTTCAAATACTTTCCAGATATGTTGTGGCAACCTAAAATTGTTTGCTGGGCAGCCACTATGCCATCACAAAAGGGTGAACTGCCTCAGACGTCGCATACGTCACTGCACAGACTTCACTTCTTCTTGCACAGTACCTGTCCTGGAGCACTTGTTGCTCAATATCCCGTCGATTCCCTCACTGGTCCAACACATGAACGAAGGAAGACCTCACAGAGTACTGGCAGACTTCGGGTGACGCGTAAAATCCACGGGAGCGGGAAACAACTGTCAAACTGACAGGACCAATCTTCGCACGTCCAACCTCCTTGACGTGTCATGTCAGACTGCTGGCGCCACCGTGGCGCTCTGACCGGACTCCCCTTCCTTCGTGACGTCACATTCGCTACGGGAGGTTTTCATTGGCTCCCTGTGCCACATTGCTGTCGGTGACCAATCCGATGTCACTGACGTCACACAGTTTTAGCGGGAAAACAGAAGAGCCAGCGCCATATTGGCTTCCTAAAGGGCCTAAACCACAGCCCAAAATACTCTTCTTTTATAAATTTCTCGGCACTCCGAGAACACTACATTCCCCCACATATACCAAACTGATGCCTGCGACGTAGAGAACGCTTGGGTAAAGTGGACATGACTCTTACTGCAGGCGTGGGAGAAATATAAGGGGGGGGAACACCGTCACATACCCCTCCCCTTAAAATAAGAGTAATGTCTGGTTAGTGTGTACGGAACAGGGCATCTGCAACCACGTTGTCCTTCCCCCTGATGTGCTTGATGTCCAGCCGGTACTCTTGCAGTAGCAACGCCCACCTCGTCAGACGTTGGTTGGAGTTCTTCATTTTGTACAAAAAGGTGAGAGGGTTGTGATCTGTGAACACCAGAACAGGTCTCGCCCCTCCTCCCACGTACACAGCGAAGTGCTTCAGGGCCATAACTAGCGCCAATGCCTCTTTCTCAACGGTACTATAGGCCCGCTGGTATTTCACAAACTTCTTAGAGTAGAAAGCCACTGGCCTATGTATCTCACTCCTCTCTTGAGCCAACATGGCCCCTATCCCAACGTCGCTGGCGTCTACGTTCAGAATGAATCCGGCTGAGAAATCTGGGGATATTAATACCGGGGCCTCCGTCAACAGTTTCTTGGTCTTCTCAAAAGACTCTTGGCAGGCCTCTCCCCATCTCCATCGTACATTCTTGGAGAGTAGCTCGGTCAGGGGATGCGCTACCGTGGAAAAATTCCTGCAGAACCCACGATAGTACCCTATCATCCCGAGATACCTTAGCAACTCTTTACGCGTTCTGGGCATGGGGTATTCCTTAATGGCTGATACTTTGTGATCTACAGGGGTGACTTCACCTTGGCTGATGACAAAACCAAGGTACTCTAAGTGGGCCTTCCCAAACTCGCTCTTGGCCAAATTTACAGTCAAGTTAGCCTCCTCTAGCCTTCTAAACAGTTCCTTGAGTCTCTCCAGGTGCGTCTTCCAATCGTCGGCGTACACGACAATATCATCGATGTACATTGTGCAGCCTTTGGCACCCCTTAGCAACTCATTCATCATGCGCTGGAAACAGCTACCGCTGTTTTTCATTCCAAAGGGTAACACCTTGTATTGGTACAGCCCATCAGGAGTTGCGAAAGCTGATATTTTCCTGGCCTCAGGAGTCAAAGAGATCTGGTAGTACCCCCCCGTTTCCGGAGTCTACGGGTGGTCGGTGCTGTCCCTCTCGGCGTGGGCGTAAGGCTTCTTCCAGCATGTCCGCTCTGTCGGCTGCGGCCCTCAGGTCCTTTATGTCCGCCTCCTTTACTCTCACCCTGATCTCAGGAGAGAGCACGGACATAAACTTCTCCATGACCATTAGCCCCTTGACCTCTTCAGCCGACCTCACTCCTTCAGAGTCCAGCCACTTAAGGAACTTTCTCTCCATGTCCCTCGCCGTCTCCGCATAAGATTTTCCTGGCGAACGGGTACATTCCCTGAATCTCTTCCTGTAACATTCCGGCGTGAGCTTGAAAGAATGGAGCACAGCTCTCTTTACAGCATCATAGTTGGTGCATTGGAGGTCAAGCATATTGTAGGCTTCACGAGCTTCACCGGTGAGCCTACCCTGAACCAGCTCTGCCCACTCCGCCCTCGACCACCTCTTCAAAGTAGCGAAGTGGTCGAAGAAACCTTCAGCTTCATTTGGTACAAAGACCGGCAAATCTCGCTCCCTCACTCGGCGGTCCTCCTGCTGTGGCGGAGCAGGGGGAGCTATCCCTAGCTCAGCTCGCCTCAGCTCCACATCCTTGTTAGCTTCTATCTCCTGCTGTCTCATTCTAGCTTCTAGCTCGTCTTTGCATTGCTGTGCCTCTCGCTCTTCACGCTTCAGCTGTGCTTCTCGCTCCTCATGCTTCAGCTGTGCTTCTGCTTCTCGCTCTTCTTTGCGCTGCTGTGCCTCTCGCTCCTCACGCTTCAGCTGTGCTTCTGCTTCTCGCTCTTCGCGCTTCAGCTGTGCTTCTCGCTCCTCACGCTTCAGCTGTGCCTCCAGCTGCAGCTTCATTATCTCCAGCTTAACGCTGTGCCGGCTGCCGCTGGATCCCCTGCTGCTCCCACCAATGCTCAGGTGTTCTCCCACACTGGCAGGTGTTTGTGGCCATTCCTCCCCCAAAGCTTCGTCTCGTGCCCTGAGCTGTGCCATGATCTCCAGTCTTCTCTCTCCCACTCTGGAAGATGTCAGCTTTATCCCAAAATGGTCTGCTATTGCCTGTAACTGTGCCTTGGTGCACTTCTCCAGCACCTGCTCATCTCTAGTGTCAATGAACCTTGTTACTTTATCATCCTCCATCTTGTGCTATGAGTAATAACCTGTACCTGATATCTAATACCACTGCCAAGTACCACAACTGCAGCCTTTATCTTGATCGTTATCCTGGCAAGGTCGCCAATGTCGGGGTTTACTCGGGTGAGCAACAGTATACTCAAGGTCACTCACCGTAGCCCTGCGGGTCTTCACTCTGTCCTCGCGGCACCACTGTACGCCAGGAGAGTATCCCAGTCAATCCCAACTGGCCTCTGATCGAGAAGGAGTGGGAACACAACTTGTTCACTTAACTGTTGTATGCCCGCCCCGTCATAGGGCTCTACTACTAACCACAAGGTCGCCAACTGGTGTTCTCGGTGTCCAGTAACACGTCAGTGGTTTTGTTGAATTGTGGTAACAGTGGCAAGGACACACTCAATAGATCTGATATCAGGCAGGTATTTACTTCTATCACTCTCTGCTTTCAGGTATTATATAGCCACAAGAAATATGGAGGGGATGATATAAACACCAATGTATTTTGTATTTTACTTAAAACTCATTCAAAGACATCACAAGATTATATAAAAAAGCAAACAGCTGTTTCAGGCGGGAGTCGTTCGTTCCCACATAAAATATGAACTCACTAAGCTGGCAACACTCCCCCTCTCGTCAATGTCAAAATCAGCTGGGCGACTACCCCCCCCCCCGCGCGAATGTTACTTTATCTGTTTGCTTGGCGTGACGCGCCAATTTCTTTAAGTTCTCAAAGATCACTAGAAGTTCGAACACACAATATTTGCGACAATAGCACGTAAATACTTCGCTACACTGATCTTGGGCTCAATCAAACATTTCTATATTAAATGTGACAATAATTTACTGTCAAAGTATTACACACTGCCCTTCGTTTAATGATAACTTATGAAGTATATATCACTGGAGTTCTCAGTAATTCCTTCCGTGGGCGATAACACAATTAATCACTGCACACATGAATGATTATTCAATACACGAGCATAGACATATATATATATATATATATATATATATATATATATATATATATATATATATATATATATATATATATATATATATATATATATATATATATATATATATATATATATATATATATATATATATATATATATATATATATATATATATATATAGATGAGTCAGACATCAATAATGGTAATAACATAGTTACTGGGCACATAGCCTAAATCCCAACACTGGCATAATTATATATATATATTCTCTCACTATATGATCACATTAAAGTCTCATGAAATACATTCTCAACACAGTAAATTCATCAATTTCTCCGGGTGCCTGCATACACCAATAATAATCATAAATATCGTGAGTACTCTTTATAGTACCACTCTGCACACTGGTGCTTTACTGTGACATAGGTGAGCCTTGCTCACGACATACAAAATACTCAGGCTAAATAATATAGCTGACTAAAGGGGAATTGGGAGGGAAACTAGAATCACCTACTTCCACCTATCCTCCGATGAGAGTTGAGTTGTAGCTCCTGGCTCCTGCCTCGTGTAGGGAACGCCCCCACACACACACTGTCGTGTCCTCCAGGAACTCAATCAATGTCCCACCGTAAGCGCGTCGTCTCCGTGCCTTTTCCCTGCAGGTCCGTGCTCCTCCTCGACTTCTTGTAGGGTTGGAGTCGGTCTCCCGGCCGTCAAATTCTTCTCCCAGCTACGGCTGCCCGCCTACATCTCGGCTGCAGTCGTTCGGATTCCCGAATAGTTTCCTTCTTCCACTGCTTCCCGGTGGCTCAGTCCAGCCACTACGCCATCACAAAAGGGTGAACTGCCTCAGACGTCGCATACGTCACTGCACAGACTTCACTTCTTCTTGCACAGTACCTGTCCTGGAACACTTGTTGCTCAATATCCTGTCGATTCCCTCTCTGGTCCAACACATGAACGAAGGAAGACCTCACAGAGTACTGGCAGACTTCGGGTGACGCGTAAAATCCACGGGAGCGGGAAACAACTGTCAAACTGACAGGACCAATCTTCGCACGTCCAACCTCCTTGACGTGTCGTGTCAGACTGCTGGCGCCGCCGTGGCGTTCTGACCGGACCCCCCTTCCTTCTTGACGTCACATTCGCCACGGAAGGTTTTCATTGGCTCCCTGTGCCACATTGCTGTCGGTGACCAATCCGGTGTCACTGACGTCACACAGTTTTAGCGGGAAAACAGAAGAGCCAGCGCCATATTGGCTTCCTAAAGGGCCTAAACCACAGCCCAAAATACTCTTCTTTTATAAATTTCTCGGCACTCCGAGAACACTACATTCCCCCACATATACCAAACTGATGCCTGCGACGTAGAGAACGCTCGTGTAAAGTGGACATGACTCTTACTGCAGGTGTGGGAGAAATATAAGGGGGGGGGGGGAACATCGTCACAATGGTTAGCTATTCTCTCACTTATCTCTGGAATTTCTCCTTGCTCTAAGGTGAAGACCTCCTGGAATTTCTTATTCAGTTCCTCACACACTTCCTTGTCATTTGTAGTGAATTCTTCTGCCCCTATCCTTAATTTCATAACCTGTTCCTTTACTGCTGTAAAGGAACAGGTTATTACGAGTCTTTGCCTTGCTTGCGATGTCATTTTTGTATTGTCTTTCTGTTTCGTATTGCTTCTCTTCTCATCCTGACATATTCATTCCTGGCATTCTGGTATCTTTCTCTGCTCTCCAGTGTCCTGTTATTCCTATAGTTTCTCCATGCCCTTTTACTTTGCTGCTTAGCTAGCCTACATCTCTGATTAAACCATGGGTTTCTCATCTTCATTTCTCTGTTTTCCTTTTGGACTCGGACAAACTTGTTTGCTGCGTCCTTGCACTTCTGCGTGATGTAATCCATCATATCTTGGGCCGTCTTTCCCCTGAGATCTGTTTCCCATGCTATATCTGTTTGTGTGTGTGTGTGTACTCACCTAGTTGTACTCACCTAGTTGTGTCTGCAGGATCGAGCATTGACTCTTGGATCCCGCCTTTCGAGCATCGGTTGTTTACAGCAATGACTCCTATCCCATTTCCCTATCATACCTGGTTTTAAAATTATGAATAGTATTTGCTTCCACAACCTGTTCCTGATGTGCATTCCATTTTCCCACTACTCTCACGCTAAAAGAAAACTTCCTAACATCTCTGTGACTCATCTGAGTTTCAAGCTTCCATCCATGTCCCCTCGTTCTGTTACTATTCTGTGTGAACATTTCGTCTATGTCCACTCTGTCAATCCCTCTGAGTATTTTATACATTCCTATCATGTCCCCCCTCTCCATTCTTCTTTCTAGTGTCGTAAGGCAGAGTTCCCTCAGGCGCTCCTCATACCCCATCTTCGTAGCATGGGGACGAGTCTTGTTGCAAACCTCTGAACCTTTTCCAGTTTCATTATATGCTTCTTCAGATGGGGACTCCATGATGAGGCGGCATTCTCTAAAACTGGCCTCACGTAGGCAGTGTAAAGCGCCCTAAATGCCTCCTTACTTAGGTTTCTGAATGATGTTCTAATTTTTGCCAGTGTAGAGTACGCTGCTGTCGTTATCCTATTTATATGTGCCTCAGGAGATAGATTAGGTGTTACGTCCACACCCAGGTCTCTTTCGCGCGTCGTCACAGGTAGGCTGTTCCCCTTCATTGTGTACTGTCCCTTTGGTCTCCTATCTCCTAGTCTCATTTCCATAACTTTACATTTGCTCGTGTTGAATTCCAGTAGCCATTTCTCTGACCATCTCTGCAACCTGTTCAGGTCCTCTTGGAGGATCCTGCAATCCTCATCTGTCACAACTCTTCTCATCAACTTTGCGTCATCCGCAAACATCGACATGTTGGACTCTACGCCTGTAAACATGTCGTTAACATATACAAGAAATAGAATTGGTCCCAGCACCGATCCTTGTGGTACTCCACTTGTTACTGTTCGCCAGTCCGACTTCTCGCCCGCCTACCGTAATTCTTTGTCTCCTTCCTGTTAGGTAGTTCCTTATCCATGCTAGGACCTTTTCCCCCCACCCCCGCCTGCCTCTCGAGCTTGAACAGCAGTCTCATGTGCGGTACTGTATCAAAGGCTTTTTGGCAGTCCAGAAATATGCAGTCTGCCCAACCATCTCTGTCCTGTCTTATCCTCATTATTTTATCATAGAATTCAAGAAGGTTTTTTAGGCACGGTTTCCCTGTCCAGAACCCATGCTGATGTTTGTTCACAAACCTAATGTTCTCCAGGTGTGCAACCAGTCGTAGCCTAATTATTCTTTCCAGTATTTTACATGGGATGCTTGTCAGTGATTCAGGTCTATAGTTAAGTGCCTCCTCCCTATCACCTTACTTGAAGATCGGCACGACATTTGCCTTCTTCCAGCAACTGGGCAGTTCTCCCGACATAAGTGACTCATTAAAGGTCATTGCCAGAGGCACGCTGAGGGCCTGTGCTGCTTCTTTTAGTATCCACGGTGATACTTTGTCTGGTCCAACTGCTTTAGTTGCATCTAGAGATGTCAACTGTTTCATTACCTCCTCTGCTGTCACCTCTATATCTGATAGTCTTTCATCTAGGGTAAGCCCTTCCAACAATGGGAGCTGCTCAGGCTCGGTAGTGAACACTCCATGGAAACTGGCATTCAGTGCCTCGCAGATTTCCTTGTCACTTTCAGTATATGCCCCCTCTGTCTTCCTTAGTCTTGTCACTTGGTCGTTCACAAACATTTTTCTTCTTATATGACTGTGTAGTAACTTAGGTTGTTTTTTCGCTTTGATTGCAATATCGTTCTTATAGTCCCTTTCCGATGTTCGTCTTATGTTAATGTAATCGTTCCTAGCTCTGTTGTATCTGATCCTGTTGTCCTCTGTTCTTTGTCTTCTGTACTTCCTCCACTCCCGCCTGCTGGCCATTTTTGCTTCCTGACACTGTCTATTAAACCATGGGTTATTATATTCCTTCTTATTTTTTCCCTTTACTCTTGGTATAAATCTCTCTTCGGCCTCCTGGCATTTCTGTATGACTAGGTCCATCATATCTTGGACTGTTTTTCCTCTAATTTCTTCCTCCCACTGCACTTCACCCAGATAGTCCCTTATCCTCTTATAGTCCCCTTTCCTGTAGTCAACTCTCCTTTCCCAGATCTCTTGTCCCATGGTCATAAGTTTGAATTCCATCATGTAGTCAAAGACTAGGACACAATGGTCACTGGCCCCTAGAGGTATTTCATGCTCTAAATTCTCGTTATCTTCTACGTTCAGGGTGAAAATCAGGTCTAATAGGCTCGGTGCATCTCCACCTCTTTCCCTTGTGTCTTCCTTCACATGTTGTGTTAGGAAATTCCTGTCTATAACATCTACTAATTTTGCTCCCCACGTTTTGTCCCCTCCATGGGGATTCCTTGATTCCTAATTTATCTCTCCATGATTTAGGTCCCCCATGATCAGCAGCTTCGCTCTCATTCTGTGGGCTAGTGTTGCTGCCTTCTGCAGTTCATCTATATATGCCTTGTTGTTGTCATCATACTCCTGCCTGGGTCTTTTACTGTTTGGTGGGGGATTGTAGATTATCAAGATCACAATCTTCCTCCCATTTACTGTCAGAGTTCCATGTATGAAGCTTGTGCACTCATTGGTAACTCGATTTCCCAGGTCTTCAAACTTCCATTACCGCTTTATTAGGAGTGCCACTCCCCCTCCCTGTCTCTGTGTCCTCTCTTATCGTATCACCTGGTACCCTTCTGGAAAGATTGCATCTGAGATCATGTCATTAATTTTAGTTTCCACAATTGCAACTATGTCAGGATCTGCTTCACTCACTCTTTCTTTTATCTCTTCTGCTTTATTAGATACCCCATCAGCATTGGTGTACCAAACCTTGAGATTCTTCATGAAAACTCTTGTACCAGAGTTCTCCCTTTCTCTGGGGGTCTGGGGGGATCTGGGGGGTGTTTGGGGGGTGACTGGGGTCAGGGGGGATCTGGGGGATCTGGGGGTTGTCTGGGGGATGACTGGGGGCGGGGAGGATCCGGGGGATGTCCGGGGGGGATCCGAGGGGTGTCTGGGGGGGTGCAGGGGGGTGTATGGGGGTGAAAGAGGTCAGGAGGGGTGCTTGGGGGGCTAATGGGGGCTGGGCTTCTAGGAAGGTAGGTAGGAGGGTCTAGGGTAGGGCCTGGGTAGATAGGTCTGGAGTAAGAAGGGCATACTGGGTCTGAAGATTAGGGAGGGTCTGATAGGCATAGAGGGGTTGGGAGATAGCGTAAGGTTGGGAGTCAGATAGAGGTTGAGAGGTTGGGAGGGGGAAGGATAGAGGGGGTGGGGGGAACCTCCCACCCCCCTCGCAAGGGTGGGGGGTCACATGGAAGGAGAGGGGATTAGGAGGGGTGAGGGCTGGGTAGGTTTTGGGTGTTGAGGGGATGAGGGCTGGGTGGGTTCTTGGGGTTGAGGGGATGAGGGCTGGGTGGGGTTTGGGGGTTGAGGGGATAAGGGCTGGACGGGTTTTGGGGGTTGAGGTGATGAGGGGGTCCTTGGAATGTGGGATGAATTTGACTGCAGTGGGGTCAGAGGGGTCAAGGGAGGTGTTGGGGAGATAAGCAGGGACAGAGAGGGCTGATTTGGGGAAGGAGTAACCTGAGAATGTGTGAGCTGGTTAGCATGGTGTGGATTAGCATTGGGGTGTGTAGCTACGCTCAAATGGGAAGAGTTGTATTGTTGTTTGCTTGCTCTATGGGCTATCTGCTCCTCCTTCATCACGAATTTGTCAATATATACGTTGTAGTAATTTTCGCTACCTCTGAGTAAGTGTTTGTGATGCAGTATGTAATCCACTGCCTCTTCGTTAGTGAACTGTACCAGGACAGGTCGTTTCCTGTTACAGTTGTATGGCCCAATGCGTCGTTGGACTTGCACCTCATTCCCTGCCATCTGGGCTCTTGTCTCTCAATATCCCCTGTAGCTCCAAATCCTCAATCTCCATCCTTTCCTGCCTCGATGGTGCCCTGGCTTCAAGCAATCCATGGATTATGATTGTCCTCTTTCTCAGTTCAGGGTCATGCTGGTGGCCCCCTCCCTGGCTGACCCCCACCCCTCCCACTCCCGCTACTCCACCTACTAATACTCCCCCTTCGCCTGCCAAGCTTCCCTTATTCCTGCCAAATTCATTAGTAAGCCTAGATATTTCTCCTTGCCATTCTACCCTGCTCTTCCTGATTTCCTCTTGAATATAATCCATAAACTCTTGTTTGAGTCTTTGAACCTCGTCCTGTATCTTATTAAAGACTTCACTTTTAATCCCCTGGATTAGATCATCTATCCAAACATCCCTCTTCTCTACAAATTTCCCAATCATCTTCTCCACAAACCTATCTTCTTCTTCAATCATAATACTGTTCGACCTAGACGCCCTTCCTGACCTAGTCATTGCTATAATGCAACCTTACCCACAGGGGTTCCAAGTATCTCACCGTCCTGCTAACACAATAGGTGAGTGAATCTCCAAGCGTCGTCCCACGTGGTGGTAGGAGGGTTGCTGCCGGGGGTGAGGTCACGGTCAGAGGTCGGTGAGGTCCGCTCCACACTGCACACTGCCACAGCACTTAATCAACTATTTTGAATTACGCTACTTAAACTGTTTTTCTTCACTACCTTATGGCTTTGGTCAAAACCCAAGGTTTTTTCATTCACTTGTACACACTTTTTCACTTCGAAGTTGCCTGATTACCCCTCCCACTCCACTAGTGAACCAGGAGCTCCCAACCCACATCCACCCAACACGATGGTCACAACACCACACCACACACCACACCACACCACACCATACACCACACCACATCACACCAACACCACACTGTGTGTGTGTGTGTGAGTGTGTGTGTGTGTGTGTTGTTGAATATGACTGAAAAGGTAAGATTAATAACTCTAACACGAATCTTCTCAATATTTCTTACGTTCTTCTTTACTGTCGAGGGTAATTGATAAATGAACTCTCCAAAATTCATTCTTTTAATTCTGGTCTGACGTTTGAATGCATTTCGTAATGATTATTACATTTTCAAAAGATTAGGTTTACACACAAAATACATTATACTTATACTCGCTTTGGGTGAGGTGACAGAGATAAGACAGAATATGAAGGTATAAATTGGATAAGAAAATATAAGAATAGAAGTAACTGCAGAAGGCCTATTGGCCCATACATGCTCTTGCTGCTTCTATGTTGGTTCGGGATCTTGAAGTGGGTAGACTATAAGTAGTAGCGATGAAGCCATATGGGAACTTTTTTCTGGGAAAAAGGCTGATATGTCAAACCGGATTCACCAAACTTTGGAAAAAAAGGGTCAATACGGCACACCGTATTCGCCGAACTTTAGAAAAAAGGGCCAATACCTTACACCCGATGCACCAAACTTTAGAAAAGATGAACGATATGTCACACCGAACTTTTAAGAAGAGGACGATACAGCGTCAGGGGTTCCAGGTGATTTTGGCCGGTCACTGATTTGGAATTAAGGAATTCTTATGAGGAAAATAATTTCTGAGATTTTAGAAGTTTGTTAAGAGTTCTTATGAGGAAAATATGTTCATAGAAGTTTGTTAAGAGATCTTATAGGAGAAATTCTAATTTTTTCAGAGTTCATACTGAGAATAAACAGATATTTTGGACAGTATACGATTAAGTAGAAATTCTTACATACAAACGAGTATGTCTATATAACTAAAACTAAAGCATTACCCGGCCATCCCCCTCCCACCCCCTTCCGCCCACCGCGTTACCTTACCTCTCACCCCCTCCCCCTTCCCTCCCAACCCTGCATCGTCTGTTCCTACCTCACACCCCCCTCTCATCCAGGTCACCCCCGTCATCTTATCTTATCTTAGCGTCGCCGTAACGCCTGTTCCTACCTATCACCTCTCATCACCTGCCCCCACCTCACACTCCCGCATCACGTATTCCGACCCCACCAAACAGGTATCATCTCCATAATCTTATCTTAGTGTCACCGTAATATCTATCAGTCCCTCAGCCTCTCCATCTATTACCTTACCCCTCACTTTTTTCATTATCTTTATATTATTCGTTCATAAATCCGTACAACTATTTTAGACACCGTAATGCTAATTCCTTTACATTAAACAAGTCAGTTTCACACAAATCAGTCGAGTCAGTAAGCAAGTTCTAGCTTAGTCCCCTGTCGTATATTGAATACTATCAGCCCAATCCTCCTGAAATTATAAACAGTCATTTTTCAGACATAGTAGATCAAATCAATTCAGTAAGCAAGTTCTAGCTCCTGTCCCCGCTGTAGTTTATCCCCGTAACTTCTTTACTAACAGTCCAATCATCCTAAAATTTTAATCCGTCATATTTCAAACTTAGTACAATACAGTAATTTAGTTACCAAGCTCCAGCTTTCGTCCTAAGCCTTAGTTCCCTCGCACATCTTCGTTAATAACCCATTAATTTTCATAAAATTTAAACCCGCCGTACTTCTAACTGAGTAAGTAAAGATAGCGTATTTACCGCACTCTAGCTCTTGTCCTCTGTCTTAGTTCCCTCTTACAAATTCACTACTATCAGTCCAAATCCCCAGAGATTTAAACCCACAACTACATTTTCAGACTCCCCCCCCCCTGTAAAATAAATCAAAGCAAATTACCGAGTTCAAACTCATGTTCACCAACTTAGTTGCCTTTAGTATCTAACGAAATCCTATAAAATTTAAACCGTAGCTATTTCAGATGTAGTTAATACGACCAGTTCAGTTACCGAGTTTTCAACTCTTGTTCCCCGCTTAGCTCATTTGTACAAGTTCTTTATTATCAGACCAAATCCCCTGAGATTTAAGACCACCATATTTCTAACGTAGTAAAATAAATCAAGACATTAGCCTAGCTCCATTTCCTTTCCTCTGCCTTAGATCATCAAACATAAATATTTCCGATCAAGTCCCTCTCCAGCCTAACTCTTTATCAGAGTAAAACCACCTAACCGCACCTGCGTAATTATCTTTTCACCCCCTCCCGCCTTCCTCCTTATCTTCCCCTCTTCCTCATCTCATCCAAGTTTCATAAATTTTAAATATAGTTATTAATTTGCATTCTTTCCCCGTTCATAGCATTATCTCTGTACGTTCAGATCAGTACTTACTCTTACATATTCTCTAGTTCTTTCAATAAGACTTAAACAACTATTACCGTGTATCCTATCATATTTTAGCATGACCCGTATGTAAATATACCCAACTCCTTCCTTCCATTACAAGTCCCCACATGTTCGCCTCGCATCTCACTACACTTTCTTACTTACATGTTCAAGCATGTGTTCCGCACATCTCAGTACCGATGCTTACAATCTCTCTCAGTCCTTTACACGTTTGCACATGTTCTCCACCTAACTTTTACAATTGTCCTCCATCGCTCCACTACATGTTCTTACCAGTTCTTTACAGTCCCTTACATGTTCTCTGTACAACTTTTTATACTCAATATTCATGTTCACTGTGTTCATCAACTTTTCTTACATGTTTTCCGCATTCTTTGTCATGTTCCCCATATGTTCTCTGTGTTCGCCACATTCTCTTACATATTCTTTAAAATCAAACTTTTCTTATTTTAACTAAAAATATTCATCAATCAACTAAAAACATTGTCACTTTCGTCATTTCTAAACTAAACTTATTATCCAATCAACTAAAAATAGTCAGAATTAACCTCGGTCAATATTGGTCTTAATTAAAATGACCGTTCTCTTAGCTAAAAATAGTCAAAGGAAACTTTCCAATACTGTTCATAACTAACTTTATCCATCGTCAATCAACTGAAAGTAGTCTTGTTCATCATTTCTCAACTAAAACTATTCGTCAGTCAACTATAAATAGTCAGATTCATCACTGTTCCTAACTATAATTATGTGTCGTTAAGTAAGAAAAAATAGTCAAATGTAACTTCGTTCTGCACTTTCGTAACTAACAGTATACATCGTAGAGTACAAAAATAGTCAAATGTAACTTCTTTCAGCACTTTCGTAACTAAAATTATATGTTGTTTAGTAAGAAATATAGTCAAAGACACTCTTCGAGACATCAAGGACATACTCAAAGACATCAAAGATGCACTCAAAGACAACAAAAATACTCTGCGAGAAATCAAAGACACTCTTCGAGACATAAAAGTTACTCTTCGAGACGTCAAAGTTACTCTTCGAGACGTCAAAGTTACTCTTTGATACATCAAGGACACACCCAAAGACACACTCAAAGACGTCAAAATACTACTTATGTCCACAAAAGTTAATCTCAGAGCTATCAAAAGTTAATCTCAGAGCTATCAAAAGTTAATCTCAGTCCTCAAAAGTTAATCTCTAAGCCATCCAAGTTAATCTCTGTCATCAAAGTTATTCTGTAAGTCACCTTCGTTCATCAGAGAAACTTTCCAAAACATCTTCGTTCATCAAAGTTATTCTCAGAGTCATCAAAGGTATTCCCAGAGCCATCAAGGTTATTCTCAGAGTCATCAAGGATATTATCTAAGTCACCTTCGTTCATCAAAGGTATTCTCTAAGACATCAATGTTGTTCTCTAAGACATAAACGTTATTCTCTATGTCATCAAAAGTTAATCTCTGAGCTATCAAAAATACTACTCATGTTCTCAAAAGTCATTCTCAAAGTCATCAAAGATAATCTCAGAGTCATCAAAGGTGACCTCTAGCTCACATTCGTTCAAGTCAAGTCATCAAAGTTGTTCTCTAAGACATCAAAGTCATTCGCAGAGTCATCAAAAGTTAGTCTCAGTCATCAAAGGTAATTTCTAAGTCACTTTCATTCATCAAAGTTATTCTCTAAGTCATAAAAGTTATTCTCTAAGACATCAAAAGTTATTCTCAGAGTCATCAAGATTATTGACCAGACCACATACTAGAAGGTGAAGGGACGACGACGTTTCGGTCCGTCCTGGACCAATCTCAAGTCGATTGTGATGAGGAAGTAGACGCAGACAATAAATAGGCTAGAGAGAGGTGAGGAGCAAAGTGTAGTAGAGGAGATAGTAGTAGGAACTGCAGAGGGCCTATCGGCCCATACAAGGCAGCTCCTATTATAACCACCGAATGAGAAGGAGATAGTAATAGGAATAAGAGGGGGATAGCAAGGGAACGTAAAGAAAACCAAAGAACAGAAAAGAGAGAAGAGAGAAAGAAAAGGAAAGAGAAAGAAAGATAAATGGAAGGGTAAGCTATGTTAGGTCACGTTTGTTAGAAAGATTAGAGCATTTAAGTATATACTGTGAAAGGGAAGAGTCTACAGCAACAAAGCCAGGACTCAAGTTCATGTTGGGTACATTGTGTATTAGAGCCTATTCAACAAGACGGCGTCTATGTAGAGTAGAGGCAGTAAAGATTATTTTGGAGGAAGACCAATCAACAGGATGATTGGAATCCCTCACATGACAGAAGAGAGCATTGTTAGTGTCTGCAGACTTAACACTTCTCTTGTGTTCTTTAAGTCTGTCATTCAGTGTATGGCCAGTTTCGCCAAAGTATTGGAGAGGACAAGACGAACAGGTAATAGAGTAGACACCAGCAGCATTAAAAGTATGAGGGGCAGTGTGAACTAGATTGCTACGAAGTGTGTTACTTTGTCTGAAGGGGCGTCTGGTTCCAATCAGGTTCCAAAAATGCAATAAATGAAAACTCGTTCGATTTCAATCAAACTTTTTTGACAAGTTCTATATGAAAAGTGTTTTATCTGGTCCAAGTTTCAGCATCGTAGCATAAATAGGAAGGGAGAAAAAAATATTGAAGTAACTGAAAATTATGCCAAAATGGTCAAAATCGATTATCAAACAAAAGTGTCAACTGAAATCATAGCTATGACTCTTTGCTATCACAATAGCATATATTAAACAAATATTATAATTAGTTTAATTGGAAAAAACTTTTAAGGAAAAAAAATGTATTTTTTATTTTTTTCTATTTTTTTCTATTTTTTTTTCGGGCGATTTGCATCAAACTTACACACCTGACTGCACGTAAGCCTATCTATAAGGTTGCCAATTTTGGAGAAAATTGGTTGATGTCAACCTCAGCCACAGATTTTAGAACCTTAGTCTTTATTAATTTCTGTTTTTTTTTTTTAATTGACACAAACGTTTACAAAACTGTTTAATTTTTTATTCATTTACATGAAACTTACACAGTATATGTGGAGGGCATGTCTCTACATTTGCTAGAGAGCATTTTTCTCTAAGTTCATTTATTGTTTTATAATAGCAATAAACATGCCATATTTGCATAATTTTTTGGGGGAACTTTGAACATTTGTATTAGGAAAACTAAAGATGTTTTGGAAATTCTCAAACTAGCAATCCTTTATTATATGCTAATGTGTCAGAAAAGTGTCACAGAATAATTATATCAGAAACGTGTGTTCTAAAGTGTAGACTTAAAAATGTGTAAAAAACGTTGAAAAAATCTCCATTTCTATTTACGCTGCAGTACTGAAACTTGCGACAATTTCAGCACTTTTCATATACAACTAGTCAAAAAAATATTGGTTGACATTGAACAACTTTTCCGAAACCACCCAGACTCCTCCTGATGGCGAGCTTTATGTCAAGAGGACGAAAGGTATTGGTAAAAGTTT